>NW_015114835.1:132143-138271 GCF_001443285.1 Poecilia latipinna
TGTTCAGGAGTTTCTGGCTGCTCTTCATGTTCATCTGACCTTCATCAACTCTGGAGTCAACCTGATGGAAGAAACACAATCAACTATCCCTACGTTGTTCCACAAATCCAAAATAATATCTCTACACCAGAATGCTGTTGACCGGGCCTTACAGAGTTCAAATGGACACCTGGACCTGATGCTGCGTTTTCTGCTGGGACTTTCACTGCAGACCAATCAGAGACTCCTTAAAGGTCTGCTTACACAGACAGGAAGTAGCTCACTGACCAATCAGAGACTTTTACAAGGTCTGCTGGTACAGACAGGAAGTAGCTCTCAGACCAATCAGAAAATAGTTCAATATATCAAGGAGAAGATCAGTGAGAATGAGTCTGCAGAGAAAAGCATCAATCTGTTCCACTGTCTGAATGAACTGAATGATCGTTCTCTAGTGGAGGAGATCCAACAGTCTCTGAGTTCAGGAAGTCTCTCCACAGATAAACTGTCTCCTGCTCAGTGGTCAGCTCTGGGTTTCATCTTAGTGTCATCAGGAAAAGATCTGGATGTGTTTGACCTGAAGAAATACTCTGCTTCAGAGGAGGCTCTTCTGAGGCTGCTGCCAGTGGTTAAAGCCTCCAACAAAGCTCTGTAAGGAACCATGGGCAGTATTTTTGTTTATCTGTTGAAATATTTTGCCTATTTGTATTAAATCAGGAGGATATTAAAACATATTTAATTAAACTTTAACATAGTCACCATTGTAAGCTTTGAAATTGACATTTTTGTCTAAAGATTCATATTGACATAAAAACCCAGCGATTCTTTACTAGCTGGGCAAAAGTTGTTCCAAAGCCACTCCTTGGTTATTTTAGCTGTGTGCTTAGGGTCATTGTGTTGTTGGATAGAGAAGCTTCAGCCCATAAAGGTTTACATGCAGGGTCACGATAGACGGTTTTATATTGTGTGCTTTATGTGGCCTGCTTGTTTGAAAACATAATGTTGGTTGGAAAATAATCTGCTTTAAACACATTATTTGACCTAACCGATCTGTGTACTTCATTCATAATTCTAAATGTGAAGCACAATGCTAACTTAATTTTATTTTTATTTCCAATCAGCTATTCTAGGCAAAAGTTAATTTATTGATTAAACATCTGTCTGATTATCTTTTTGTTGTCATTCTTCAGACTGAGTGACTGTAACCTCTCAGAGAGAAGCTGTGAAGCTCTGTCCTCAGTTCTCAGCTCCCAGTCCTCCAGTCTCAGAGAACTGGACCTGAAAAACAATAGTTTGAAGGATTCGGGAGTGAAGCTTCTATCTGATGGACTAAAGAGTCCATACTGCAAACTAGAGAAACTAACGTAAGTATCAGAAACCTGGATCTGACTTCCTAAGCTTGTTCATAAAGGCTTTCTCTATGTACAATACATAACATTTATATATTTAAAATGGTATTTACATGCTGGTTGCCCTGTTTGTTGCTTCAAAAATATTGAAACAACAGTTTTACTTAATTTTTGAATTAGAAAGTGTATAAAGTAGGTGTTTAAAGATAACCTTTAAACACCCAAGCCTCAAAAATGTCTGCCTGGCATTTTCAAAAAAAAGTATAAATATGCCAAAAAATTCTCATGAACAAATGCTTTGGCTCATTTCTCCAGAAGAAAACTTATAAAAATGAACTTGCGATGTGTCATTGTCTTACAGTATACTGTCTTCTTAAACAGTGTATGAATAGTGTGAAATGAAAAACAAAAAAACTAATAGATTTGAGTTTTAGAAAATAAAATGCTGCCGATGAACATAAAGGATAGATTTAGTCAAAAGCATTAAAAAATCAACAGTGTGGAGTTTTTTAGTCTTTCTTTCTCAAAAATCATCCCAACAATGTAAACTATATAGATTATCAATACTTTTGTAAGATAGAGTACCAGAATATTAAATCATGTGTGTTGATTTCTGCTCTTGCAGTTTGTCAGGCTGCCTGATCACAGAAGTCGGCTGTGCTTCTCTGGTATCAGCACTCAAATCAAACCCCCATCACCTTCAAGAGTTGGATTTGAGCTACAACCATCCAGGTGACTCAGGAGTGAATATGCTTTTGGCTGGACTGAAAGATCCACAATGGAGACTTGAAACGCTAAGGTATGAAAAGATCTGCCGAAACCACAGAAGACGACAGGCTTGAAACTCCCTTATTCTACTTGTCAATTAAGTATTTTTTCTTGTGTGTGTTGGATAAGATCTTGGCAGTAATAGCTACACATGCAGTAGCTTTTTTTCTGCTGCTTCAAAAACAGGAAAGTTCACAATCTCCGGGAGTAGTGCTTCCCCATTGGACAGGAAATACATTTAGACCTACACTGTGTCAAACATCTGATTTGGCTTTAAATAAAGGATTATATTTCCTTCTAAGATATTTCAAGTACATGTTTTGGCTTTACACCAAGGGCAGAAACAAGGAGAATCTAGTACATTAGTTGTTTATGTTTTCACACTCTCAACAGATTATCAGAAAATGTTATAACATTTTTAAGTCAATGAAAAGTGAGAACCACAGGTCTGAACTTTAGAGATCCTACATTTTAGTGAATCTGTCTAATGTAAGATGATTCCTTTACCAATGTAGAGCATGTTTTATGAGAGCCATGTAATGTTTGCATGCTGAAAGACACTTATGCTGACTCATCCTTTTCTTTTTCAGGGTGGAGCCTGCTGGTAACAGATATTTAAAACCAGGTCCATGGAGGTGTAAGTTTGCTTCTGTTGTTGATTCTTGACAAAAAAGCATCTTACTCAACACATTCATTGTTGGTGATATATCAAAGTATCAATATATTGTCAAATAATAAAACAGTACCTGTACTTATATAGCTTTTCTCTCCATCAGATGCTTGCCAGCTGACATTTGACCGAGACACAATAAACCAAAATTTCCAACTGTCAAACGACGACAGGAAGGTGACAGATATGCAGGAGGCTCCCTCAGACCCTGATGATCTAGAAAGAAGAAATATTCCTCAGCTGCTGTGTAGAAATGCTATCAAAGGTCGTTGTTATTGGGAGGCTGAGTGGAGAGGAAAAATAGAGATATCAGTAACTTATCGAGGAATCCGAAGAAGAGGACTTACTAATGACTCTGTGTGTGGAAAGAGTGACGATTCCTGGAGTTTGAGCTGCTCTGATGACGGTTACACTGTCAGTCATTATAAGAACAGAAAACTCCTCTCATCATCCTCTTTTTCCGTTGTCTCTAACAGAGTAGCAGTGTATGTGGACTGTCCTGCTGGCAGCCTGTCGTTTTACAGAGTTTCCTCCGACTCTCTGATCCACATCCACACCTTCAACACCACATTCACTGACACCTTGTATCCTGGATTTACAGTCCTACCAGGTTCCTCAGTGTTACTGAGTTGAGTATTCATTTCCTGCCTACCATACTTGATGGTTGACATACAAATTGTTAATTTGTTTTCGAGTCAAGTTACTGCAGTTGTGACATATTTAGGTTTTGAGGTCCAAATGAGTGACACACCTTCCTCAGCCAGTTCTTTGCAAGTTAAGGCTATATGTAGACTGATAACAAATGAAGAACTCGACAACTTATGATAATGCTGAAAATGTTGTCAGGATGATTTATAAATGAAAATACTATGTGGTTATTTATTTTGTAATAGGGATCAGAATTATATATCTGTAAACTACATTTTACATAAACAACAGTCCTGTCTTGACTTCACTTGTATTGTTGAATGATCTGTTCCCACTTGTGTTTTATTGTAGGATGTTGACTTCTGATGCTTGCACTTTCTCTGTTCATCATGAATATATGTGCAGTGCTATAAAAATGAAATACAGAACAGATTGCTTCTTCTCTAGCTTTTTTGTCTAACTTAAATGTTCCAAATCATCAAACTAATTCTTTATAACAGACATTAAATAGAAAGTAAATGATAAAACTGCTTTTAAAAGATGATTTCATTTATTATGGCAAGAAAAGCTTGGGAAAATGGGTGTGAATAAAACTTATTTAATCATTCTTATACTCCTTCCTATCATTCTTAACATTAATCATTTTCATGATTCCTGCTTTACTTATGAAATTATACAACTCAAAAAGTCTTTAAACAAACAAGTTACTGTACATATATAATAAATATACACAATCGCAAGAGCTTACACACACATATATCCAAACATACTGAGAATGAAGTGCATAACAGAAGTTAAACATAAACTTCTTCATGCTGCAGATTAACTGAATTCATGTTTTAAGAACAAATTAAAAGAGAAAAACATTAAGCTCTTTAAATCTGAACCTGTGGGTTCAGATTTTATTTTATGCATTTTTCAGTTATATCATCACATTTGGTTAATATCAGGATTACAACAGACCTCAGAAGGGCATAAAAATCTGTTAAACATTCCTACATGTGAGTTTACAAGAACCTGGAAAGAGGTCACACTGCTGTATTATAGAAAATGGAGGATTTATTTTAAGCCTAATCCAACCAAACAGTTGAAAGTCACAATAACCCAGATTCTACCACTGAATAATCTCCTGAAAAACAGAAAGTTGCTGATTTATGTATTTTCCTCTCAGTGTGAAGAAAATTGAGGATTTTTCCCTTAATAATCTCTATGACAGACAGACTGGTGAAGAAATTTACCCAAAACCAACACAGTCGATGTTTATTCATGCATAACGTTTGAACTGGCCACATAGCCATCCTGCAAACTGATTAATGTTGTTATTGATCCAAAGTTATGCCAATGATCACCAATTGCAGATGTATTATTTTTTTATTTATTTATCTTTTTTTGCTTAGGGCCTCCTCCTTGTGTGGTCGGCCTCCGGCTGTGATTAACAAAAGACAGCTGCTCTGGTTGGTCTATTTTTCAGCAGTGAAGTCATGATGAGTCTTCACTGCAAACAGTTCTGCTACCACCAAATTAATGTTTATATTTGGATATTTCAGAGGATATTTCTGTTATTTTCATAAGTAAAGCTAATGGGTCTTTTTGAAACCAGAAACTCTTCATGGGTACTTTTTATTTTGAATGTGTCGAGAACCTCCTCTGCAGAATCTACTCTAACATTAATTTTCTTGGAGCTCGTTATGATGCAAGAGTAACCATGAAAACAGTGAAAGTGTTTACTGCTTATTGCCAAATTAGTTCAGAAGACGGTACATTCCATGTGTACCATAAGGGGGAGGGAAACTAGAAGCTGGTGGTTTCTTGTCGTGGTTGTTGAGGTTGAAAGTTCCTCAACGGGGTCGTTGGATTTCCAGAGTTCCCAAATGTCTCATTTCTAAACTCAGAAATCGAGGTTGGTACTGTTGGCACAACAGGGACGTGATAAATGGCTGGCAGGACGACGATGTCAAGTTTGATCTCTGGGTCTGAAGCGTACGGCACATCAAGGTACACCTGGGGGAATACGAATATTGGTTTACATATTTATGGTGATTAAACTGAATGCTTTGCCATGTCATTGAGCCATAAATTTAAAACGCTCTTGTCTTTAAAAACAGGGGCCAAATTTCTAAAAGTGAAATCCCGACTGAAAGAGATAAAAGCTGCATCACATGGCAATTAGCTCTATTATTTTCCACAACAGTTTTCTATGGAATTTTTGTTGGCATCTATGTATGGATAAATCATAGAAATAACTGAAAGTAATTTCTAGATAACTGAAAATATTTAATCTCAGAACATAATTAAATAGAGATTGGAATTACAGGTGCTACTGCAATCATAGTTCCTGTTTTTCTGTTCTGTTTGAATGAGTTGCTGTGGACAAACTGCGCCCTAGTTTCATATGTTCACACGTTATGTACATAAGTCCCACCTTCGGAGTAAGAACCATGAATAATAAGATAATGAGTTGTTGAAAAGCCTTGATTTAACATGTGGGACGCCTGCAGCCAGCGGTAACAGTAAAAAAGAAAACATGTCCACCCTACTTTTACTTTCCAAAATCATTAATTTGGCTCCCCTAAGCAAGCAATGAAGTTTGACTAGTTTGATTTGGTTAAACTTTTAAAATCATAAGTACATTCCTTCAGCTTTCCAAACATTTGTAATATTGGTATTTACCCTGAGTCTGTACCCTGCTTTGATGATGCTGGAGGAGAGGATTGAGG
>NW_015114835.1:142113-143040 GCF_001443285.1 Poecilia latipinna
AAGTCCAAGAAAAGAAAAATCGATTTACAAGTAAGACTGTGAATGAAGATGTGTGTGAGTTGGTGTCAGGGCAGCAGGTCGCATTAGACGTTATCTTGACCAACAACATAAAAAAAAAATCGGTCATGTACTATTTTTATCCGTGAAATTACAATCATATTAACATCGGCTATTTAGTCGCATTTTATGCGGTTTAGCTAATATTCACCGTGAATCCAGATCCCATCACAAATTAAGCAGATAAATGGATCTACATTTTTCTCCGTAGTGACAAAAACTAGGATTTAAGAAGAACCTACATGATCTTACCACAATGAAGATTTGATAAAAGTGCTTATATTCTAATGTTTTTCAAAACAACATACATAATATTTTATTTTCCAGAGATTTTGTATTTTGAAGTGTTGATATTATTTTTGAACCGTTTTTAATTTTCAAGTGTTGATTGTATTTCAGAGATATTTTTTATTTTAATGTGTTAATTTTATTTTTGAACCATTTTTTATTTGTAAGTATTGATTTTATTTTATAGCCATTTAGCCAAGTCTCTGTAGAACCATTTGTCTCTGCTAATGACATTTTCAATACAATTTTTTGATCCCAGGCTTAGTTTATGGACTGTAATGTGAAATTAGGCACAAGTATAAGTCTGACAGTTTGTTCACCAAGTTACTGTGCTATCTGAGAGGATCTGTGGTATAAGTATTTGACATTGTTCCATGCCCATCATTGATACGAGTCTCTAACAAAATTTGGATCATCTACCAGGAACACTGCAAAGAGCATGAGTTTCTGTAGTGTAGTGGTTATCACGTTTGCCTCACACGCAAAAGGTCTCTGGTTCGAAACCAGACAGAAACAGATTTTGCATGTTCTATTCATCACAGGTGTTTACTAAAGGTCAACAAGGGTTCTGTGGTGTCATGG
>NW_015114836.1:0-5883 GCF_001443285.1 Poecilia latipinna
GCTCAAGCTATTTACTGATCTGTCAGGTTTCCGATATGCGTCCCCCCCAATGACAGACTCGTTCCTACGCCCTTGGTCACGACTTGTTGAGATTAAGAACAGATTGTATTATTTCACTTAAACATTTATTTTTCTAATGTTGTTTTCTGAATTCCACGTTTTCTTAATGTTTCTTAATGTTTTTTGTATGCATCATATGTATCTTCTCATGTTGCCTACGTAGATCATTTGTTATGGTTTTATTGAAATGCCTCAACCCACATGAACGATCAATCTCAGAAGAAAGTCTTAAAAGCTTTATTACAGAACAATGACAATGAACGTAATAATGGCCGGAATCTGGGTTCCTGGTAGTATTGAATGGTGCTGGGGAAGAGAGAGGGATGTGGACGGAAATATTGGTGGTGAAGATTTGTAGGTAGAAATGAGAAGACTTACTAAGTAGAGTGGAGGGTGAACGCCGGGGGGCGGGAAGCGAGGAGAGGTTTGGAGATTAGACCTGGTGGAGAAGACACGCCAATCTCACACAGCGCAGACTGAAAACTGTTGGAAGATTAAAATTCTGTGCTTAGCTCGCTATAAAGGATCCGAATCGGCAGGAAGTCCCAGAAGAAAGAGAACTTAGAAGAATTCTTGTTTTCCAGGAAGTTACACAAAGCATACTGTCTGCCCAACAACTGCACTCCCAAGACAGTAAAACACCAAATATCTTTATTTTCAAATCAGTCCATGACATGAAGTAATTCTGCTAATCAGTTGTGGATGCTTTCTTTTGAGCACAAATCATTCTAAGAACTGAAACGGAGAAGACGACGTTAAATTGGGTTCAATAGATCCTACTTTTTGTCTGCCTTGCCTTGTTTGTTTTTATGTATTTTGTGATGCTGTTTAGAGCAGTACAAAAGTATTAAATAACGTTGATTGAATAGTTCTTTGTTGACATGTCTGCAGCAGTAAAATCAAAAGATCACAATGAAGCTTTCTTCCTTTGGCTTCCCCTTTTCTGTGTTTTATTCTCTTTTTTTAACAAATGAATGACACATTTACTCACTCTAATAAATTTCTTTAAAATTTTGTATTCAGGCTTTTTTTAGATGCAAATGCAACAAAGACATAATTATACCCTTTTTGCTGCCTTTTACTATAATTTAGTTGAGGCTTTCATTGCAAATATAGGATTTAGACCATAAATGTCACTCTTTTCTGTCCACCTGCAGGCTAAGCATATTCATAACGTGGCAGCTGAATTCCTTTATACTGTGCTGCTCAGACAATTGACTTATCAGCGCTCTTTACACTTTCAGAGGAAGTTTGTCTTATATTCGCCTGAAATACGAGTCCATGTTTTCTGTATTGCCAACGTTATTCCTGAACTACCCGATGTATTAAACCATTTTGTGTGAAACTCCAGCTTGTGGAAGTACTCTTACTAAAAATATAAGCAACAGTTTATCAGTTTGAGGAAAAGTGCTTATTTTCAACAAATGCACTGAGACCGTTGATATGTCCTTTTTGTCTGGAGGTGTCGAAGTCTGTGTCCATGCCTGGCTGACACTGCCTTGTTTTCTCTGCAGCTGTCTCTGCGGATGATTAGGTCAGACTGAGCACCACCAGGTCAGGGATGATTGGCACTTCACTGTTTGCCTCTTCCATTTGCCAGCTGCCCCATGTCACACCTAATCAGCTGTAATCAGCCTAGGTGGGAAAAGTCATGTATATTGTGAATTTATTTCTTCACCAAACTTTTCACATGTGATGTGACATCTTGTGTGTAGAAACCAGCACATAAATTAAGAAGCTGCATCTGTTCAGCTCCAAATATTTCTGTTTTTTTTTTTTTTTTAACACTTTGACATTGATGTTTCAGTGACGAGTAAAATGTCACTGAACACCTAGCATTTGTGAGCTTGTAATTATTTAATGCACTTGTCTTTAAAGAAGGCACCAGACATGTCGCATATAAAATGTCAGAAGTTGAAAACAGATTTAAAGGGGCAGTACTACATAAAATCAACTTTTTTTTAAGCTTTACATCATGTTATAATATTACTCCCTCCTCAAGAACATAGTTGGAGGGTTGCCGTGATTCTTTCCTGCATGTTTGAGAAATCCTTTAATCTCCAATGGCAACCGTTGAGCTGTGCAAAACGCCTGGGTGGACCTAACCCCACCTTCGACACACAGCTCCTCATCGGAGCTGCAGCTTCAGAGCTTCCACGCTTCCGCCTCACAGAGCTCTCCTCGCCCTTCATCCCCCACTCTGCTCCTTCAGACTAGTTGGCAGCAATAAGCAAGCACCTGGCAGAATTGTGCATCTGCTGAGATCATGTATTGGCTGCTTCTCAGTGGAACTCTGGTAAAAAATGTTCTTAGTGTTAATAGAGGAGCAATGTTGTGATGACTTCCTGAAGGTGGAGTTTTAGAAAGAGCAGGAGTTTTTAAAGAGACAGAACCCCAATTGAAAGGTGTAAATAAGTCCTCAACAGCTGGTGTCCTGCATGTTGTAGATTTTGCCCTGATTCAACACACATGAACCAAATGTATATATCATTAGCAGGCCTCTGCAGAATCAGGCAGGTGGAAAAGCTCATGCAGACATTTGAATTAGATCTTTTTGGAACAGGGACACAACTAAGATCTGCAACAGATCCACCCTCAATGGCTGGAGCTATTCCAACACCTCCAATGCCTTAGTTTGCTAAAGCACTAGACTATGTTTAGTCTAATTTTTTTAGGGAAATGTAATTAAAAAAATATGACATCTGATAATACACATTGTTAGCTGAGAAAAGAGAACAAGAAGATCCATGCTGTCCTATTTTCTTCAGTACTAGAAAACAGCATTCACACGTGAACAAACATATTCATCACTACCGCTTTTTAGACCAGCAGTCTATAAATGTCCCATCCATCCATCCATTTTCTGAACACCCTTGTCCCTCAGTGGGGTCGGGAGGGGTGCTGGTGCCTATCTCCAGCTAACGTTCCGGGCAAGAGGCGGGGTACACCCTGGACAGGTCGCCAGTCTGTCGCAGGGCAACACAGAGACACACAACCATGCGCACACACACACTCACACCTAGGGGCAATTTTAGACAGACCAATTAACCTAACAGTCATGTTTTTTGGACTGTGGGAGGAAACCGGAGTACCCGGAGAAAACCCACGCATGCACAGGGAGAACATGCAAACTCCATGCAGAAAGACCGGGGCCGGGAATTGAACCCAGAACCTTCTTGCTGCACGGCAACAGCTCTACCAACTGCGCCACTGTGCAGCCCTATAAATGTCCCTTTTAGATAAAAAAAAAAATACCTCAGGAAAAGTTGCAGGCAGTTTTTCTTCTTCCCATCTGTCCATCTCTTCCTTTGCCTCTCCTCCCGTTCCTCCTTTGTCCGTTATTGTCTCTCTGCTGTAGTCATTCCTGCACCATTAATCTTCCAACCAATGAATTGAAGCTCCTGACTCTATAACTCCTATTATCGACTGCAGCCGTCTCTTATTTATGTTCCATTTTGTTCCCTCTTCCTCTCTCAGCCTTTTCCCCATTATTTCATTGACCAGCATGTTATTTCTTACATGAATAATGCAAACGGGGGAACAAAAATAGTTCCACCCCCTTCTTCCTCCTTCCTGAGATTTGTTCTGTGGTAACTCAGCTGAATACATTGGTGCTGCTTTCTATTTAGTAGGCCCAATTATCTAGTTTAAGGCAATAAGAATTTGGTCGTGCTTACTGAAATAGGGCAGAGCAGCTGATGGTGAGATCTGGGTGCCAGTTCATTCAACCTCTCAGTGTTCATGTTCAGGATCTCAAAGGTGGTTCCCAGGACAATCTCTTTCATTAGCTAACACCCAGAGCAGCCGCTCCAACATATGGCAGCAGTCTGCAGGCAAAAATTAAACTTCAGTTTCCTGCAGTGTTTGCTGATGTGCCATTGCTAGACTTGCTGTAATTACATTGGCTAGGTTTTGTGCCACAATTTTATGTGAAAACAAAGAACTAAATGCAAATTTCACCCAATTGTTGGGGGGGGGATTAGTTTTTGTAAATGTTCCTTTCTCTCTCTTCAAAGAGATCCTTTGACTTTTTTCAGTCAAAATGTGGTTGAGAAGTTATCAGGTGTCAGCATATGAATTTTTTTTTTATTTTTTTTTATCAGAGTAAAGTTGTGACATTCATGAGCAAACCGAATCTGTTCAGTGGATATTAATAATGACAAAATGACTAATGGAGATGCATGTTTCTGTCGAGCAGCTATTTTGTGGTTGTTTTTCACACAGGTGCACATATTAGGTTCTCCTTGACGGTTCTTCTGAGTGAGACAGCAAGCTCAAGAGTTTAAAAAAACAACAAAAAAACTAATGACATGTGTAGGCCAAAGCTGACTTAGCAGTTTCTTGCCGATGACAAAATATTGTAAAGCAAAGTGTCTTTGAAAGGGACAGATCTACAAGATCCAGCTCCGTTCAAAAGGCTTGAATCCCATCTCACCACCAGAGTGTCGAGCTAATTGTTTGTCAAAGTCAGGTTCACGTTTTCCTCTTGCTAGCCTGAAAATGGCTGTAGCAAATATAGAACAGACCAAATAAAACCTGTGAGCAAAGGCGACTGATGCAGATTTTTATTTAATCTTTTTGGGTGACATTTTTACAGACGAATAAAATCTTTAAAAAAATAAAAAAATGGCTACAACACAAATAAGTACTTATTCATTCACCATTTCTACTTATTCATTCACCATTTCTGCATTCATCCTAATTTTGTGGTGAGTAGATCTACAAAAGTTCAGCAACTTGTACTCAGAAGGTTTGGACAGCACTCCTTCAGATGGTTCAGAGTTCTGGGTCACCTTTCATGCCCTTTTGTCTTAATCTAATTCCAAATGTCTCCTGTGAGATTTAGGTCTAGAATCTGAGGTGGCAGTCAGAGCAGAGGGATTTGGTGTTCAGTCCCCATGTTTTGGCTCATTACCCTCTAAAATGACTTAACGACAACCCGCTTTCCAGGAGTATTTTGCTTGCAGACCAGACTGATGGTCGAGTGAAAGAACTTAATATATGAACCTTTTAACAACAAAAAAGCTATTTATGATTAACTCATCTCAAAAATGGGAAATCTATTATTCCTTGAGTTTGCATCCGCTGACGTTCTTGAACAGCAGCACCAATCTGAGCTACTTTGAGATCCCTCACAAGAATAATGACTGGAGTGTAGTAAAGATGAGGTTATCAGTGGCTGAACACAGTGTTGTTTAGAATGTTTTCAGGTATTTAAGGCTGAATGTAGTCATACTGTAATACAGAATAACCGCTGAATAGACTAAATAATTAGCTAATCAGATGAATATTCTGGTTAGCTAATTATTTCCTTTTTTTCAAAATGAATGCAATGCACAGCTCAGACAAAACGAAAACTACTTAACTACATACTTACTGCTGTTGGTGTCTCTGTTACATTTGCTGTTTGAACTATTTTCTAATTTTTTGCCAGATGTTCTAATCTGAGTTTGTGTTTCTGTTAGATCTGTTTCCATTCATTCAACACAACCAACACAATATGTACTTCATGGAGGACTGAACTGACTTTTTCATGAACGATTTCATTAGTCGATTAGAAATTCCAACAAATCTGAGTATACCAATTTAAAAAAAAAAAAAAAACTTTAACCCCAGAAAATAAACTTTTTGAATTAATCGCTTGAGTATTAACACCAAAAATTAATGTGCTTGTTTTGTTTTTCTGTAAAAAGGTGGTCAAGCCCAGTTCTAGACATTTTGCCCTACGTAAAAATGGTGCATTTAACACTTAGAATGATGAAATCTGTTTTTTTTGGGGGGGGGGGGGGGGGGGGGGGGGGGGGGGGGGGGTGAGAAAACGCG
>NW_015114836.1:8945-13525 GCF_001443285.1 Poecilia latipinna
AGTATATTTGATTTACGATAATATGATGTGTTTTTGTTTTTTGTGGCGTTGGGGGGGGGGGGGGGGGGGTTTGCGACAGAGAAGGTGATGCAACACTGCAGTGAACATTATCATGGTTAAACCTTTTAGATTTAGCCATGAAAACGGTTAAATCTAAAACCGTCATCATGGTTTTAGAGGAAAATTGAAGCAGCTTCAATTATCCTGCATAAAATTGAAGCTGCTTCACATGAAAAGTCTCCCAGGACAGTTTATTTCACCACAACATCTTTAAGAAATTTTCTGAACTGATGTCACATTTCATATGTCTGCCGTCACAAAGAAGGTATTCATCCAGCGGGGGGGAGAGGGAGGGAGCATGTTGAAAAACTCCTTTGCTGTCTACATAAAACACAAGTGCAAAGTCAGACTATCCCTGCTAGCAAACAGGCAAAGACCTGAGGCATGTTCTTATTTCCTGAGCTCATTTGTTGCACGTTGTGTCATTTTATGCAAGCATTTCCTTATAATTTCCTAATTTTTTTCATTTTTTTTTTTTTCACAGCTCAACAAATAGAATTGCTTTCAGTCAAGTGTATATATTTTAATCTCTTGATTTCAAACATTTTAAGAATTATACCACCGTTTCAGGTGTTCTGAATAAACATAAGTCGGCTGCTTTGAAATTACCTTTTATTATTATTTTATTATTCTTTGAGGCTACAGTTTGCCTAGTTTTAATTAAAGAACATACCATTCCTCTTACAATGTTACTCTAAAGGCATGCATACATAAATAGCTCTCTAGCTTTTGATTTTTATTTAAATATACCAGTTTTGTTTGTGCAGCTGCCATTCAGAGAAATGGTACATTTCAGTGTTTAACAACATATCTTGAAAAGTGTAAGTTCATCTTTGCAGGTGGTTTCTCATCCCACCTGGTGGGCTGCAGGGCTGGTAACACTTCAGACAGCTTTGTGGTCTCTGACTTTCAGCAGACTACGTTGTGTGTGACTGAGAAGTTGTAAAGGGTCCGACTCTCCAGTCGTTTTAGCCAGCAGAATTTCTTGCACAACATTCTTTGTGCTCCTATAAAACATCGCTGTCACTCTTTTATGTTTTACGCTACTGCACCACTGGGCATATTTGGGGTCTTTTAAATTTGTCACTGCTCATTTGTCCTGTGCTATACATCTTCCGTACTTACTGTTGTGCTCATTTTCTCCTTCACTTTCCATCTTATCTCATTATCTCACCCGTCTTGAGTTGCTACATAGATAGATTATAAATTGTTCTCTAAAAGTGCATAGCCTGTTCTACAGTATCACATAGACTGAAGATGGTTAGCGTTAATGTACTGCTAAATTTAGTTTTAAAATTGCCTGATGCAAATTATGACCTGTATGTTTAAGTGTCGCAGTGTGAACATAATACGAGGGTGTAAATGGCTTTACAATAAATCTAAGGTAATACATTTTACATTAAAGGAATATTATGCATTTTTTTTGTTAAATTAATCTAATATTAATATTTGGACTGCTTTTGTGCTTAAAAAGCTGAGTGTCTTTCCTAAAGTAGGCATGTCTTGACATAAGTTTAAAGAATTAAGCACAAATTCTGATAAAGATGGCTAATACAGTTATTTTCTGCCTTGCAAAACCTCTTACCAGGTTTAAATAAGTATTCTTGCATTTATTATTTTAGTCTTTGTTGAATTTGCATCATACTCAGAACTGTTTAAACGTTTTCCAAAGTAAGTCTTTAACCACGCTTCTCACTTCCAAACGAGCAAAACTGCAGGTGTCGAATTCTGATGTAGGAACTTAAGTTATCGGGTCAAAACGCCAGCTAGTCCGTTCGCCTTGTGCACTGTACAACCTGCTGCTTTGGGGAAGGTTCCATTACATTTACAGCAACAAAATAAAAGTTGAGTAAGTCATCTGAAAGGACAGCATCTTATTCTCATCTGTCCCCTTTTTGCTGTGTTTCACACTAGGGTGAGTGAAGAAAGCGCATATTAATTAAACACTGCCTTCTTTCTTACCCTTTTTTTTCTCCGTCTGACACTCCCCGCTTGTAAAGTTGGCTGTCTGTGCTTAATAGAACAGATTAATTAGGCTCATTGGTATTCCAAGACGCAACTTCTAGTTGTTTCTCGGGGCAAGGATCAGCAGTGTCATAAATTTGAACTGTAAACACGAGGAGTGTGGAAAGTAACTAATGAGCAGCCAGCTCCTGCTACAGTGAGGTGTTTGGCTGCGTGGATTGATGGATTCCCGTGACACGACGTCGCGTATTGGACAGAAGATCCATCGCTCAGTTCTTTGCAGCTGAACAACGCACCCTGTGAGTGCTCACATCTGAAACGGCTTATTTTAGTTAATTGTTCCAGTCCTTCACTTTTTATGGCTATGATGCACTGCTCGCTTAACAAATAAATGTTTACTGTGCAGCAACTAATTTGTCATTCCGCTTGAGTAAAAGTCAAAAAGGTAAATGGGACTGTAAACACGTGGTAAAATAAGCGGTCTTATCAGTATGACTGATATTCCCTCTTTGCCTCGGTGCAGGGTTCCATTTATTATTCAGTCTGACAGGCCCCAGTTAGCATCAACTTTCATTATCAGTGAAACATGATTGCAAAGTTCTAGGCCTCGCGCCAGATAAATTAAGATTTTCTTTTGAAGAAGAGGAGATTGTAACTCCAAAGTGTAATGACTCCTTTAAAAAAAAAAAAAAAAAAAAAAAAGACTTAATCTATGTGAAGTGTGCAATGTCAACATGTAGTCGAAGTTTTAAGTCAATGCACATTACACCGGAGAAAGAGATGCAGCTGATAAGGGATGAAGTGCAACCTTGGGTCAATAAGCGAACTGTACCTTTAGAATTGCATTGATAAGCAGACTTGAGTTGGATCAGGCTGAGGCAGCACTTCGAGGCCGCTGGCCCTAATAAACGAGTACTTGTTCTCTCTGGGTAACCTATTATTTCTAAAAGATTTTCTCCCTAAGCTGAAGTCGGTTTGCATAGACTGAGAAATCTATGTGGATAATGTGTAGCCATCATTCAGGCTGTCACGAACGTGTTCTGATTGTTAAAGTCGAAAACCGGGCTCTGCTACCCGAAGGTTTGTACCTTCCGGTTTGCTCACATTTAGATGCTCTAATATAAGTGACAGAAAGCATTGCAGGACCAAAGCTTGTTGATTTTATGACAGTGAAATCCCACGTGTGTAATATTTTCCAATATACTGAGTAATGAACACAGTTTGGCTCATAATTACAACTCCTTTTAATGAAAGAAATATATATATGTACTGCGGCTTGAAATTAGAAATGTAGTTTTTATTTTTCGCAAATATTGGTCAGAATATAAGGTGAGGTAGTTGTAGTTCCTAATGTGAGTGTCGGCCTGTCTGGTGATGCTGTGGCAGAGCTTGGCTGCAGCAGTGGTTGCCAATTCTTGACATGTGATCCATGGGCATCAGAGTAGATTGATCATCAGATCATTTGAAGGAGGAATGACGATAACAAGCTGGCAGAGAAAGACAAGTTTTGCACCTGCTGTAAGACTTTTCAAGCCAATGAAATAAAAAAATTAAAGATCTCTGAACTGGAATAGGGATCCCAGCAGCGAACAGTTTCACACATTTCTAAAATCGTTTGTATATTCTGGTTGACTTAAGAAAGTCATTTTATTTTTAGGCTATAGTTCAGATGCAGAGGAAGAGAAAGGAGGGAAAGTTGCACACAGATAGGTTTGTAATACAATTACACTGGTCGCACCAAAATTCACAACTTTAGACTTCAGAGTCTCGGTGTGCTTAACTAACAGGGGTCAGGAAAAAACGCTGGTATTGTTTTTTGGCTCTCTCGGGCAGATTCACATTATTATGCAGGATGGCACACTCTGTGTTGCACTGCACTCTGTAAACCCTTTCAAATGCATCCTTTCTTTCTGCCATGAGGCTTATATAAATACTGACGGTGCTTGTTTCCGCACAGCAGGGTTTCTCCACCACCAAAACTGGTCGTAGTTGTACAGAAACCTTTGGCATTTATTAGGGAATTCGCCAAATTGAAGAGAAAATCCATTATCGTAGCGTTGTGGTTGTGTGATTAGGAACGACGAAGCAAAAAATGTGGCAAGACGCAAGAGTGCAGAAGCACCATTAAAACTGGAACTAGGTTTTCCAGTTTCTCCCTCATCCAGCAACATTTTATTGGTCAAGTGAAATAACAAATATAATGGAAACCATGAAGCAACCTAAAAATAAATAACATTTAAAGTTGAGAAGTAAATCTCGTATTTTACTCAAAAAGATAGACTAGAACATGGACTTTTTGTAGGTGATTGTCCAATTTGTTCAAGATGCTGTAGAGAGAACTGATATACAAGGATGTGAAACTGCAGAAATATTTAGTGCAACATCATGTTGGCTTTTCTGCAAAATGTGTCAAAAAATAGAATTTTGCTGCAGGCATCGAGAGGCAGTCTCCCGCTGTTCAAACGCCTTGTGATTCATTTCATCTTTGTTTTTTGTGTTTTTTTTTTTTTTTTTTTTTTTTTTTTTTCCCCTTAATTCTTTTTTTTTTCTGTTTT
>NW_015114836.1:16715-32118 GCF_001443285.1 Poecilia latipinna
TTTGCGGGGATTGAAGGGGCGGTTCCCCCTTTTTAAACCCCTTGTTTTTTTTTTTTTTTTTTTTTTTTTTTTTTTTTTTTTTTTTTTTTTTTTTTTTTTACTGACCACTAAGTCCTGTTTTCTTCCGTCTTTATTCTTTGCCTCTCTTGATGTCATACGAAACACCCACTGATGCAATATAAAGTTTTAGCCTTTATCGAGTGGATGTGTGTGTGTTTGTGTGCCTTTTGGTGCTCACAAACATCAGGCGCTTTGCGCTCCTCTGGTGGCAGACAGGAAGGGAGCCTCTTGTCACATTTTTTCATCATTACCTCCGTTGGCCTCCTTCATGTTTCTCCCTTGGAAGAAAAAAAAAAAAAAAAAAAGTAATCAAAGGCTCGGAATCCGACAGCTCCTTTGCTTCCTCTCTGTCAAAATTTCCTTTTCCTCTCCTGAATTTATTGCAAACACTGGCACCTTCTGTACAAAAGCCGCTCTTTTTTCAGGGGTGCTAAAAAGCTCAGTTGCTGGTCTCGGTGGAGGTGTTTGCTTGCTTCTGTTGACGTCTCTGCTAAATGGAGGATGCTCTGCCACTCACTTAACAGCTCTGTGACTTTGTTCCTTCCTCTGCGAGCCAGGCAGCCTTTTATCTTCCTGCAGCTGCCTAAGAACTTGCCCTCCTCCACACTTCAACCCGCCTGTCGCATCATCCCGGCATTAACATGGACATGCTGCTTCGCAGACCACAGAGAAGGGAGCCCGGCAGCTCTCTGGCTGGAAAGTCGGACCAAATCCCGGATCAGGGGGAGAGCGCAGGCTTCTTGGAGAGCGGGTTCTTGGCTGGATGGGTGAAGAATGTTGGACATTAGAGCTTTGGCAAATCAAGTGCCGGATTATGTGTAAATGATGAAAAAGAAAAACTGCAGGGTGTTAATAGTTGCCTTCTGGGGCTATAATCCCATGGGTTTTTTTGTTGTTGTTTTTTTTTTTTGGCTTGCTTTTTTGCTGCTTGTCTGTCTATATATGAGCGTGTGTGTGTGTTCACACGCTTCCATCATCACCACTTTACGTTGCTTGAATTGATTCTGGCTTTTTACTTAATGATGTTATTATCTTTCATGTATGAGTTACGTAGCGTATGTTGAGGTCGTAGCGGCGGTCGGACAGATCCATGCCTGCTTGCGTGAATCTGTGTGATTCATGCAAGCAGGCATGGACTTGGACTGCCCTGAGTTTAGACCGCTCAGAATGATTCAGTTTGTACTTAGTCTTTGCATAATGTTTTAACACAAAGTATAATGTGTTGTTGTTTCTCTCCTTGTTTCCGTAAAGGACGACGAGCCAATCATTGGAGGGGCTGACAGCAGAGATCAAACCCACATCCGAAAGTTTCTCAGTCAGAAGCAAAAGAAGTTACTATGGAAACCAGAGGTAACACCAGACTTTTCTTCTTATTTTGCTTTTGGTATATTTTGTAATATCGTTAAAATGAAATTAATATTACTTTTAATACAAAGTTGCGTTAAAGCTTGCAATAAAAGTTTATTAAAATTCTCAACTTTGCACTAAAAGTGTCATTATTTACCGAATGACACTTCACGACAACAGTCGTAAACCTTCATGAAGACTCTTTCATCTTCATGACAAACGTGCCAAGTCATTTTTATGTCAGTGTCATGTCAGTCTTATGCACACTGCATCAAATAAAGTGTTATACATTGATCTAATGTAGTACGGGGGATACTAAAATGTATCTTTACTAAATGTGGGAAAGTTCACAGAGTGAAAGCAATTTTTTAAGCAACACCTCATAATACATCAGTCTCATAGATAATAAGCCATTTATAACTACAAACACAAGGACGGCAATCTTTTCTCAATGATTAATAATCATCAGGCAAGTTCTGGTATTGTTTCACATTAGCATCGCAACAATAATTTTGCAGGTTTTTTTTTTTTTTTCTGCTTATGAATCAGTCGATGTACGAGTAGAGACCGCAATCTAAATTGAAGATATATTTGTTCTGTTTTAATTGATAAATGATTGCACGATCATGATAATATTTAATCTAAACCTTAGACAGGCTATTTTTAAAAGCAATAACTTCATTTCAAGTCTGATGTGATTGGTGCATATATTTTGTTTCAGCTCACTTGCTAATGTAGTCTGCACACCTGCTGCAACAAAGGGAACAGGAGACAGGCCAATTAAGCAGCAGATTAGTAAGAAGAAAACCAGATCTTGATTTGTCACATGCTCAGCCAAGGTTAATTAAAGGCGTGAGGCACGTACTCTGTGCGTCTCAAAACCAGATCTGTAAAATCTGATTCATGAAGCTCTTTGTACCTTATGCGAAGCTCAACAATCTGCGCAAAACACGTCTGTGTGTGGTTCAGGGAAAGCAGAAGTCACACTTCATATAATAATGCTTAACAAATGATTTTTTGTTACCTGTTCTCTTCTCAGTGCAGTATTATCTTTTAAGACATTGTAATTTTTTCTGAACCCCACCCACAGCCACTTTTTTTTTTTTTACTTTATGAAACTTGTATTACAAAGATAGGCACACACAGCATGAACTCAATAACTTAACACTAACCCATTTTCTCAGATGAACTTCTGACTGTTTTCTGAGATTAACCATTATGCCGTTTACATTTCATGCAACACGCCGGACACAAAATTACTGTTCTGCTTCACATCACTGAAGTACATTCAAAAGCCTCGTTCCTATTGCTTCTAGATTGCTGCACATTGTTTTATTTCCTGTCTTTACTTCCATCCTACATGCAAAAAGAGAATTCACTTTGAAATACAACATCCAGAGTGGGATGAAAGTCAAACATCTCTCTAAGCGTCGAGCATATCGAGTATAAAAACAGAGCAAATTAAACTCGATTTTAAGGCTGAATCACAGCTTGCCTCTCTCATTTCCCTTCTCCTTCTTTGTTCTCCCATTTAGTTTGCTTTAACCTCAGGAGATGCTTGTAGACAAAGAGTTGCATATGCTTTCGCTGACCAACACTATTGTCTTATTTATCATGTGCATTGTAAAAGCAAAGCAGTCTTCTAAGGGAAATAAATGCTGCAGCATATAAACTATCACATTTTATATAATGCAGGGCAGCTTTCTTTGTTGGAGTCAGCAGCAGTGCAGTGTTCTGTATAGTTCCAAGTCTACAGTCATGGAAAAAATTGTATAATTGCTAGTATATAGTTGTATGTATCAGGAACTCAAATGAACAATTACACATGCTGTGCAAAGGTAAAGCACCTCTAAGGTCTATGAACTTTAAATGCAATGAGCCACACTTTCTATTAAGCTTTAAAAGAAATCTTCATTATCAGTTCTTTAGGCTTTTTTTTTTTTTTTTTACTTGGCTGCATAACCTTTGTGAAAGTTAAAAGTTTAATTATTTTCAGGTTTGCAGTATTGTGTGTTAACACAGTCACAAGGATGAACTTGTATCAGGGTGCAGTCGTTGCTGCCATTCAATCTGTGATGTTTATTTAGCTTTGGACTGCGGACTAAGACATGTTTACCCCTTCTATTCCTCCTGCCAGCATAAATGTGGCATCTGATTTAACAACTCCAGGTTACTTCTCATCTATTGATCTGTTACTATTCAACTGTACATTGCCAGGACGTGTAATATTTACAAAAAAATCACATTTAAAAGTGGGTCCTGTAGCTTCAGTTGGGTAGGGGGAATTTGCCTCAAGAGAGGCAAAATAAATCAAACAAATACAAAATGAATCAAGATGTATTCTGGTAATAATTTATTTTAATAAACTGCCCTTACAGCATCAAAACCATTACCATAATTACCTTTCTTCTAGAATTTATATTTCCAATATTTTTTATACTAGTTGTAGAATTCACATCTCTCCTGTTGTGGCAAAGGAGCAAACACTCATTGGCATGCCAGTGTTCTGCAGCCGCAAAGAATAACTTTTAACATTTCTCACGTCTGCATTCTGAAACTGATTCAAAATGTTTCCAAATTCAAAGAAAATGTGTAAAATTAACAAATGTTTAATCAGCTAGGTTGCACCGAGCGCCTCATTTCTTTGACAAATGTTCTTTCTCTGCCTTTACAAGTAGCTAAGGGCAAAAATCTATGAATTAAAATTTTTCCACATATTTAACAGGAACACAAAATATTAAATGCAGCAGAGATAAATTAAGATGGGTAAGAAAAAAAAATAATCTTGAGAAATGTTCTCCAGTCAGAAGTGTTTATCACTTTTTCTTCTTCAAAGCTTCACCCCAATTGTTTTGGCTCGATTGAAAAGTACCAACTCCCAACTAGAGCTGCTTTCTGGAATAAAATTATTTTTACTGTTGCATATTGTGGAAACAGATGGGTTGGTTAAGAATAACACGAGAAAACAATGACATTTGTTAATGATGGTTATTGAGACCATATTTAGACCATGCATATTTAGACCATAGGGTCTATTGAAAAGAAGATAGCAGAGTGTCGTTTTCCTTTGTTCCATCTAAACTAACCACAGAACTTCTAGCAAAGTCCAAACTTTCTTCTAGTTCACTCTGATACAATGTTAAACCAAGGCCAAGTTGGAGGGAAAAAAAACCCCACTTTGGTACTTTGTCTGCCTTAACGACCTATCTGTCCTGCTTACCAGTAATCCACATGTTTTGGTCCACAGTTGGGATGGAGGAGGGCTGATGGATCACTAAGCTGGCACTGTCAAAGACAAACACTCAGCCTGGCTGCAGTAAAACGGAGCTGCATGCCAGCTGTCAACGCCTAGGAGAGGCTGCATTGACATCCGACATTCTCAGTGAAACTCTGTCATTGCAAAAGGAAAATAAAAGTCAAAATGCTATTTATTTCTAGCTTACTTGAAGTCAGAATGAAATTTTGTCTTTTCTTTCTTTGATGACTTCATTAGAATGTCATCATTCTAATGAACCAACCAGTGGACTCACTCAGAGGGGACAGAGGATTAGCGCTGATACTCTGCTTCGTGTCGTCGATCAAGGACACCAACATATCATGAGCACTGAGATGAGATGAAGACTAGAGTGGAAGCTGCTGACTGGCTTTTTAAACGGGCAAACGGTAGACGCAGACAAAGGTGAAACGGTGGTTTTTCTGTCATTCCATACAGGGGTTTGCCAAATTCAACCAATTCATTTAGCAAGAAGCAGAGAAAAAGTGATGATGCTAAAAGGAAAACATAGATTTCATTATAAGAGTAATGCAAGTGTGAAGTACATATTGAATAAAACCAAAGGGAACACAAGGAGAGATCAATAAATACGTTGACAGACATACCAGGGCTAACATTTCTGTCCCGTGAGACCTAAAGGATGCAACTTTATGTAATCATTTTTCCTGGTGATGATTTGAACAACCAGTTTTTGTTTTTTTTTTCCTGTTAGGAGGGAAGTGAGGAGGAGTTTGAACCTCAACGCAGACACATGACTCATATGGAAGCAACAGTCACTGTTGTCTCCTCAATCATACAACCTGTGACAAGACTGGAGGTGGAATCTGATGTTTTTGTCTCCGATTCCCTTCTCATGCTAACTTAATGCGAGGTGTGAGGAGGTCTGATATTTTTATATCTTCACTGTTCTGCCTGTCCAACCAAAAGACTACACGTCCACGAAATGTAATGATTCATTCCCCTTTTCCTTCTCCAGAAAACACAAGAATGTGTCTCGTATTTCCCAGTGAGAGGAATCTAGTGCAACCATCCTCACCTCCTTTATGCTACATCCTTGGCACTACAGAAACGAGACAAATTGTAGATTATATAAATCTTTGTCGCGCTGGTTGATAACGGTGGAATATGTTTTCCTGTTCCTGTAAGACTGTGAATAGTCAGTCTACTTTATTCCAGAAAACTCTTTAAACCTGTTAAAAACATTTTTTCCTCTTGTGTGTGAACTTTTCATTTTATTTTCTTACCGAGTATGAATGCTCTCTATTCAAATGCACAGTTTGGTGCAAACATTTTAACCAAGTCTAAATATTTGTTTTTTTTTCTTTTTTTCCAAAGAAGCCTCGCTCTGTTAAAACATTTTGGTAGGGTACAGTCTTGATTTTTTTTTCCCTTGGATTTTGGGTGCTTTCCTGCTCATTCTCGGTGTGATCCAGCCCTCGCTACCATGACAGCAAATGTGCAAAGAGGTAGAAGGCAGACAAGCTGATGGACTCAGGACAGCACCTGCACCATCGCGTGGCTTAGTCTGGTTGACATTTGCTTCTTTAATTTGCTTGGTTTCAATCAACTCGACATAAAATCAATAAGTGAACAAAAATTGGTCAATTGGTGAACTGCAAATAAGTGAAAATTCAACCAAAACCTTAAAAGAACATTGTGAAAGCCAGGAGAAAATATTGATCTAACCTCATTTACAAGATTACATGACATTTTTGGTGAAGTATGTTGTCCTTTTAAGATTTTGCACGTTCCTTCATTTTAGAAGTGAGACTTTCTTCATTTTTAATAATGAAAAGTTTGCTAAATTGTAAACATTTTGAGTCAGCTGTCCAATTTTTCTTTCTTAAAACAGCTAAAGATCTATCATACCCTTGTAGCTATTGCCTGGAATGTCATCTTTTATGTTTCCTTTCCTACTGGGACTAACGGTGTCAGCTGGTGTGATGGCTCATCTGTGGATGCACCGTGCCGCCATTTGTCTGTACCTCAGAACCAGCAGGAGTGCAGCAGTCTGTGCCAGATTTTGAGAAAGAGAGACAGACTCCTGGAGGAAAGAGAAGGAGAAAATAAGAAAAATAAATGTTCTGTTTGCGTGCTGGTTAACGGTGAGACCAGATGGAGAGAGCGAGCGGATACTAGAGAGCTGTGGAGACGATGTGCTGAGATGAGCTCACACAAATTTGGAAGTGAGAAGGAAGATCATAGACACAAGCAGTTTGTGAGGCAGGTTTTCTTTTTTTTTTTCTTTTTTTTTTTTTCTCAAAAACCCTGGGGTTTCTTTTGTCTCCTACTTTTAGTTACTGCATTTCCAAAAGGAAACAGCAGAAATATCGGAGGGCTAAACTTTGGATGCAGATTTTAAAATCTACTTTGTGTCTTCCATATAGATTGGTGCCCTAACACTTCACCCACATTTTCAAATTCGTAATTTTCCACAGACAAGCTGAAAGCTCAGGAGAATAAACCAGAGCAACCTTGTTGTTTGTCGTTTTAGTGGTCTGGTGAAAGTCTCCCTCTCTCTTACTCCCGCACAGCCTGACAGGAGCGTGAATGAATCTGGACATTTTGCAGAAAATACATCTGTCTTTTTTATAGCTCCTTACATCTCCAGTCTTTCTCAGACTACAATTCCGCTTTTGGCTCTTCTTCTCTTGGTGATGATATCCACAGATCACAGTGTCGGCAGCAGAGTTTCTGGTAGTTTTACGATCAGAGTAAAGATGGCTGTGTTGCTAACCGATCATGTAAAAATCTACCTATTGGGACCACCATTCAATTTCTTAATACATGTCTTAACTCAGACACAATCTAGAAAGCTACTCAAAAAAATTCAGTCAAATGCAGACTTACTATTTGTTGCAAGAATATTCTTATGTCCCATAAAAGGAATTGGGAGAATAACTTTATAAAAGCAGATGTGGTATACTGACAGCTGAGCAAAGGAAAACTGAAGATAGAAGAAACTGACAGCATTTGGCAGCTTACGGATAGAGAGATTAAAACAGAAAAAGTATGAGACGGTACAATACAATACTGGGGCTACTGAGACTAAAGACCTTCAGAGAGAGAGAAAACAATAATGAGAGAAAAAAAATCAAATATTATTCTTGGGGCAAAGCAAGGACAATTAAACAGTCAAGGAAGATGGTTAAGTTGCTATCACAGTGGTTGAGGGAAAAAATATTTCAGTATAACTCTCACTGATATAGTTCACAAACAGAGACATCACTCTTACTCTGCTGTTCCTGTAAAAATGAGTCCATTATACACAAGTGCCCCCCAGCAGGAAGCTCAATTTACAGCCAGTAGCTCCAGGACTACACTGATGTATGTTTAAATGAATCTTGGAGACTTTCAAGCTCCTCGTCTATTACTGTTTGGCAACAGGAGCAGCAAGAAGGGGCCAGGACATAAGAAGGTTTGATTTTAAAACCCACAGGAGGTCTATTAAAACATTTACATAAGCCATGCTTACATAAGGATTGCAAGCCAAATCTTCGCACATACACAGATATATATATATATATATATATATATATATATATATATATATATATATAGCTCTGGAAAAAAAATTAATAGACTGCTGCAAAATGATCAGTTCTCTGATTTTACTTTTTTGTAGGTTCATGTTTTAGTAAAATGAACATTGTTCTTTTATTCTATGAATTCCAGACAAAAAATTTGTATTTATTTGCAGAAATGAGAAATGGTAAAAAAAAAAAAAAAAGATACAGCGCTTTCAGACCTCAAATAATGCAAAGAAAATAAGTTTATATGCATTTAGAAACAACAATACTAATGTTTTAACTCGGGAAGATTTCAGAAATCAGAATACATGCATTCACATATTGGTCAAAGTTTAGTTCTTCAGTTCCCAGGACTGTTTTTCTTTGGATTGCTTTTACAGAAATGGCCTCTTCCTCTTTGAGTGATAAATTGTGTTAAAATGGTTTATGACCCATTGCTACTTTTTTTTTTTTTTTACATTTGTTTTCCAGTTGAGGCATACATTTCAATCTAGACATGTTTATTTCTGGGCACAGAATCCTTTCTGAACAATCAGGTGGCTGTTCAGTTCCATGTTGTTTGTAATGCCCCATAATAGTTTGAACAGATAAATGTGGTGCCCTCATGCATATTATGATGTCGCACATGGAAGTATGTATGTATGAAGTATGTATGTTTATTATGTTTCTTTCTTTGTGCTGGGTTGTCTTTTCCCTTCTCCAGACTGATTGATTTGACAGCCTCACACTTGTTGACTCTCCAGCCATCGGCACAAACAAAAAGACTACTTTCAGCAATTGAAATGGTGCCAAACTAGGGAAGCCAGCTTTAGCTTTGATCCGCCGGAGCACCTCTCTGTGCCGCTCTATTGTCGTTTCAGTGAGAGCCAGTTTTCTGTTCAGGCTCTGTGTGATGTTCTAAATGTCTGTGGCAGCATTATAGAGGCAGCCCACTGAGTCTGTTGTCCCACATTAACATGATGCCATATGTGCAGACGTGTGTTTTGATTGTCAAGTAAAAAAAAAAAATAAATAAAAAAATGCAGTTTGTTAAATCACATCCGCCACGTCTTACAGTGTTACGTAGAGCCGCACATTGGCTGAACTAAGCATGTTGCCGAAAGTGTAATAAGGCGTAAAAAGTACATTATTTCCAAATCTTTTCGTTTTTGAGCATGACCAGACGTTTGTGCGCGCCGGAGGAAACTGTACCCCAAAGCAGACTGTTTTCACCATCTGTCCTTGCCGTGTCTTCTGATTTCCCTCCATAATTCAGACAAATGTCAGACTGCAGGCTGGGGATGACCTTTGACAAACTGCTCCAGACTCTCTCAGATCACATTCCCTCCTGTTGTGCTTTATGGGCCCTTTTTGTTATTCAGGGCAGCGTTAACACTGGAACTTAACACTGCAAAGATATATTAATTTCAAGTGTTTGAGTATTCATACTCCTTGAATTGTCTTATCTTAATTTTTTTTTTTCTCATAGCCACAAACCGCAGTGTGTTTTACCTCATATTTTATTTGAGAGAGCAGCACAGAATAGCCCATAATCGTAAAATTGACAGAAAATTATTAACAGTTTTTTGTTTTTTCTTTTACAATCAATTCTGAAAACTGTGGCATACATTAGTACTTGGCTCCAATCAGTCAATGCAGTGCAGAACCGCTTTCTACTGCAGTTACAGCTGCAAGTCTTTTGTAAACATCTTTCAGCCTTACACATATAACTACCATCATTTTTTGCAATTTCTTCTCATTTTTGGTCATTCTTTCTCAAGCTCTGTCAGATTGGAAAGTGTCTTTGAACAACAGCTAACACATGCTGGCACAGATTCTTTACTGCATGAACAGATTTATGACCGTTACTACGATGTTTTGGCTCTCGGTTTTTTAGTATTGTTGTCTTGGTGAAAGGGGAAACTTTGCCCCTTTTCAAGTCTCTTTCAGTGCCTACCAGGTTTTCTTCAAGGATTGCCCTACTTTAACTTTAGCCCTCTTCCTATCAACTCTGATCAACTTCCCTATCCCACCTAAAGAAAATTACCTCCCAGGATGATGCTGCCACTATCTTTCACTGTGGTGATGTCATAATCAACATAATGCAGTTAATTTCCATCCACACATTGCATTTTGAGTCTAGGTTACCAGGTATTTATCTACAGAAGCTGAAAGATTTGACCACCTCAGCTGTTGATCTGTAGCTCTTCCTGTTTTTCTTGAACCTTCTTGGCTCTTTTGCTGATTAGTGCTTTCCTTGCCTGTCAGTTTAGGTAGACATTGATGTCTTTATTGGTTTGCAGCTCTGCCATACTCCGTCTTTTGATTATGGTGATGCTTTTTGTTCACATTGAAATCCTCTGAGGCCTTTTGCAGATGAGCTGTTTATCCTGGCAATGAATTCCAAGAGTGAATCCAGTTTACAAATTATGTACATTCTGATGGCTATTTGTTGCACTTAATTTAATTTAACCATTTTACAGTACTTGGTGCTGGTCTGCCAACAAAATGTGAACTAGTTCGAGGGTCCTGGACAATTTTGCAAGGTGCTGAGCTACACTGGGCAAAACGCAACAACCTAAGCAACAATCGCAAAGCGGATATACCAAAGCAAATCTCTTGTTTTATATGATGCAATGCTGTAGCTGCAGCATGTAGTAATCTGTTTGCTCTTTGTGTGTTTGCAGTATAAGGGCCAGGCCAACCTGCATGTGTTTGAGGACTGGTGCGGCTCGTCTGTAGCCCAGCTCAGAAAGAACCTGCACTTCCCTCTTTATCCTCATGTAAGTATTAATATTTGAGCCTGTAAAATCAAAGGGCGTGTCCATCTCAAGAGGGACGGATGGAGTTTACAGCATTATTGTACCCTACTCGCTAGAACTGATCAGGGTTGATTTCTTAATATGTAAATCTTAGTTTTCAGAATTCATTTGCATATGCATTATTTGAAAGATAAATTTTAGAAATTCTGAAAAGTAGAGGGATTTTTTTTAATTATTATTATTGGATGACTTGAGTACCGTAATTTCTGAACTTTTGAGCGCACCTGAATATAATGAAAAGGGAAAAAGTGTACATATAAAGACCATACTTGTCTATAGGCTACAGGTATCCATATTGTATCATGAGCCGTTTACACATACAGATTTTTTTTTATTATTTACAAAGAAATATGTACTGAAAACACAAATATGTGTCATAAATGCTTTTTCCAATGGTTCCTGTAACACGACTACTTAGAAAAGAAAAAAAAGAAAAGAGAATATAGTAGCTTGCCAGGAAAAGTCATTCATCACATCTTCCTCCTGTGGACTTATACCACCAAAGTCATCTTCTTCAGTGTCAGAACTGGACACCCTGACACTTCTTCAGTCCTTCTGAAGAAAAAGCAGAAGGTGTATATTACACCACAACTGTGCATTCAAAGGGTGTAAAAAAAAAAAAAACAGTAATATCTTATGGGCCTCATTGCTTTTTACTGCTTTTAAACTGGATTTCTGGTTCTTAGATACTGAATAAGAGTATGGAGAAATACTTTTCTTTCCAGGCTTTTAATTCCGATCCCGTTGACTGAATATTGTGTCCTTCTGCTTGTCTTTCCTTTCTTCATTTTATCCTTCCCTCCTCTCCTATCTCCATTATCCACCCTTCCTTTGTGTTCTTCCTCTGTTCCTTCCTTGTGTCCATTAAAGTTTTTTCCTACAGTCCTATATCCCGTCTGTTCTTTCTTTCTTGCATCATTAGTTTTGGCTTCCTTCTAACACAGGCGCTCATCTCCATAGACTCAAAAAGAAAAAAAAAAAAAAAAGATCAAAGTAAAGCATTGTGTGTATTCTGTATATGTTATTTTCTCTTAAGACAACAGCAACACTTAGAAGCAAGACCAGAGTTAAAGCTTTCAGATTATTGTTCAGTACACAGTTCTGAATATCTGCATTAGTTTTTTTTTAAATGTCTCTTTTTTCTTGCAGACAAGAACCACAGTAAAGAAGCTGGCCGTGGCTCCAAAGTGGAAAAACTACGGCTTGAGAATATTTGGTTTCCTTCACCCATACAAAGATGGTAACTAGCTCTTTTCTTTCTCAATCCCTGATATGAGGCTGAGAGCCTTGGAGCTTGTGTCCTTTATCAGAGTAGGCAATTTCCTCAGCCCTCTTAATCCAAACGCCTCCAAGCCACTAATGTAGTGGATATTCACATTTTCATCTTGGCTCAATGCCGAAATCTCACTGCTAAATCTCGTTGCGGTTCCCTCATGGTTCTGCCCTGAAACCCAGTTGCTATGGGAACTGAAAACCCCAAATGTCCAAGTGCCCTTACACAAATTGCCGAACTGAAGCTATTAATTAGATTACCATTCATTTTAGACTCTCATACTGCTTTCACTAGTAGTATGGCTCTATTGAGCCGATGGTGTAAAGGTCACGCTGTTTTCAGCAGCAAAGTTTGAGCTCTAACAAAGGACCCTCACCTTCGTCATTTACGTCTTGCCTGAGACGCGTGCAAACTAAGTAGATTTGAACAGGCAACATTTGCTGTGAACTTTAATCTAAATCTATTTGGAGAATTCTTGCTGCTTAAATGATACATTAAACACACAAAAATTAATAACCTTGTGTTTACAAAATATTGATGTCTTCTCTGCAAGAACACTACAGTACTGATATTTCCATTACAAAAGATCTCATTTTATACTGTATAAGCACATAATAAATATAGAAAAATAAATAAATCAAGTCTCCAACACAACTGAATACTGTCATCTTAATACATGTTAGTCATTTTAGCTAATTTGACTGATGGTGAATAAAAAACGGTTCACAGAAGTTCATCTAGATATACTGATCTAGTTTAGCTGTGTGTTTATTTGAAACTACAGCAGACGAGTCAAAAATATTTTTTGTTGAACTTGGAAAAAGAATCATTAAGTTCATGTAAAGCTGTGCATGATAAACTGGCTGAACTTGACAATAGTTCCTCAAGGAGAAATTCTTTCTCCTCGGTTTGGTAAACTCTGCACGTGGATTTGAAATATATCTTTGGTGTTATACGTAGCACTTGTGACGCTTAGCCTTAGTTTTAGTCCCGAGCTAAAAGGAAGAATAGAGGAACGGTGCTGCCAGAGCGCCCCGGAGATTTAGGCAAAAGATTGCCGTTTGCAGCAGCAAACTTTAATCTTCAGATCTGTGTCCTTTCTTTCAATATCGCACCTGAAAGTCCAGCTTCAGTAAAAACTTTATGTGGAATTTTATTCGAATGTGACATCTCTGTCAAAGGCAACAGGCAGTGGAAGCGCCTTACTTTTGATGTGCTCTTACACCTGAAGCGAGTTAAAAGTGCAGCATTTGTCTGATTCTGTTATGTACTAATCGAGGGCCATCCAGATCTTTTCCCGCTATGAACCTCTTTGATCGTGTCTTTCGCCCTGCAGGTGATTTCCAGTTCTCCGTATCGTCTGATGATAACTCAGAGTTCTGGTTGAGCCCCGATGAGTGTCCTCTCAATGCCAGACTGCTAGTCTATGTAGGACAGGTAAGCATACAATTGTGCTGCAGTGCTGTATAATATCTCAACCCTCACCCCTTACCCCACCCACACGGCCCTCCCCCTTTCCTCTCCGTCCCCCACACAACACACACAATAACCAACAATAAATGTGTGGAGTGTGACTGGGAAAATACTGTTTTTGTCTTACCTAAACATTTCAGATTCTCAAGTAAAATTGGAGTTGAGACAAAGATAGTATGAGTTGAAATATAAAAGATCGCAAACGATGACTTTGTTTATTTACGGGAAGAAACCTAACCAAGCCAACCTGGTCATATGTAAAAACACATTTGCCTGTCAAAATTAATAACTGAATGTATCATCCTTGGTGGCAACAGCTCCTAGTAAGAGTTTGTGATCTGTCCCAGGAAAACTGGAAAATAATTCTCTTTTTGGGCTCATTTTGTCTGCTTTGCGAAACCAAAATATGGCTGCTCTCAGTTAATTAATGATATCACAAAGGAGGGACTTTCACATTTGGCTCAGCTAGTTAGGAAAACTTTTTTCTTTTCCATAACTGAAATCCTAATTTGAAAACTTTATCTGACATTAATATTTGTCTCGTGTATAATTTAAGTTTAGCAACAAAAACAGAGCATATTTGTAAAAGGGGAAATACAGATTTTACTGTGCTTTAGGGTCCAACTATTGTGTGGATGTTTTTTTCTTACTTCTAATTAACAACGTACCTTTTTGCAATCCTTGCTTTACCGTGCGTGGTTAGCTTTGCTCGCGGATAGGCTTTTACTACAAAACACCTAATGAATATCTTGAACTTCTTTTTTTCTGTGTATACCTTTCTAACAGCACTAGCAGTACAACATTTCAGGCAAGCTCATCATGATAAGAGTCAGTATTATCAGATCTATTATTCAGGTGGAGAGTGACTCATGCCTTTCAGTTGTGTGCAATTGATTCTGCTGTATAGAAAATAGCAGCTCAGACTTAGACAAGTGTTCTACAGTTGTAGTTTCAGTGCTTAATCCTGACCAGTCATGAGCATACATCATTCAGGAACTGATGTATAACGAGAGGCGTGACCTTTTTAGTAATCTTACACCCACTTCATCAAAACTGTGGCTATTACTTACCACCAACACGCTGCTCAGAACACAAGAGGCCTAAATCGTGTTTTCCTTTTCCATCTGTCCTTAAATTGTGCTGTGACTGCAACTGAATGAATGCCAGACTGTTCTGCCTTTGCCTTTTCTAATTAGTTTTTTTTTTTTTTTTTTATCGAATGCCCCAGAAAGATTTAAGAAGGCGAGGATGCATGAGGTTGCACAAAGTTCAAACCGCATAACACGAGTGTGTGTTTTAAGAGCAGAGATCCTGCTACAGTGCCATCTGTATTCCAACAGGATGTGAGATGTCAGTGAGTTCCATGGGAGCTGAGATTAATTAGCTGGCAGTGAATATTGATGTGACATTTAGCAGCGGAGAAATCATCTATCTGGTGGCAGATGAGCAGTGGTGTGGCCAGGAATCATTCATTTTGCCCGCTGGCTGACTGACAGACGTCAGCGCCGTCACTGTCTGTGGAGACATACTGCGTTTCACGGGTGAAAATCTAAATGTCCACTCCTTCCCTCGATATGCGATTGGGGGAGGGGGGGGGGGGGGGCTTTTTACTAAGGTTGGGGGGTATTGTCCCAGACTAGGCTTT
>NW_015114836.1:35156-49186 GCF_001443285.1 Poecilia latipinna
TTCTGGGGGTAAAAATTTAAGTTTCCCCCCCTCCCCCGGATATGGGGTGGGGGGGGGGGGGGGGGGGAGGCTTTCTACTAAGGTTGGAGGATATTGTCACAGACTAGACTTTAAATCCTTCTGCTAGTTTACAAATCGCTCAACGGCTTTGCACCGAAATACATTTAAGACTTGTTGTTATTGTTGTATCGACCTTCCAGACCACTCGGGTCTTCTGGTTCTAGGCTGTGCTGGATGCCCAGGACCTGAACCAAACCTGGAGAAGCATTTCCTTTAAGTTCCTTTTAATAAGGTCTAAACCTCACCTGTTTAGAGTGGCCTTTGATTAGTAGTAAATACATTGATCAACATATTTGATGTGTATTACTGATGATTTTGATGATGTCATTTGACAAAATGTGATGTTTATTGCTTGCTTCACAATTGCTGACTGTTTTTTTTAATGATATAAAACACTTTGAACTACCTCCTTGCTGAAATGTGCTACACAAATAAACTTGACTTGATGTGACTTCACTTATATATTATCCTAAAGCCTAATAATAGTAATAAAACCAGTCAGGGAGAAGCAATGTTTGGTTGAAGAAAGAGCTTCATGCACATTATTAAGTTGTGTCTTTGAACATTAACACACTTGGAAAGAAGAGATTCACTTATTTAAAAGGCAAGTTAAGTGCCAACCTAATTAATTTTTTTTAAATTCTGCTAAGGTATGTAAACGTATGCACATAACTGTGTTTGTGCATCTATCTATCGACTGATCAATAGATACACACACAGATATGTATATATTTATATATATATTTACATATATACATGATTTATTGCAACCATAGTGTCCTCTATTTCAGTTGTCACAGCAGTGCCATTCTCGATACTGAACTTGCTATAAATGGAATGTGCTGCTATGAGATATTTATCTGTGACGGGGCGAAAAGATGGGGAGCTGAAAGAGTTTCCGTGACGTTTCCATGGAGACCTCTGTCAGCATTTTGTATTGAGCTTACGTATCGTCTGGCGAAGATGACTGATCTCCCAGTGGGGCCCCTAAACACAAGCAGGAAAAGCTGAATTTAACTCATGGTTACAATTGATTTGATTTTAAACACAGAAATAAAAGAGACTGTGCATGGGCACTGAAAGGAATGTTCTTTTTTTTTTATTATTTGTTTTGTTTTTTTCTTAAGGATATCTGTAAGTGTACCATGGCCAGATCGTTGGAACCGAGTTCTGCATATTGGGACACTCTATGTAACTATTTTCAGATGTTATCTGTTCACACTCAAATGAGCGGAGTTGTAATAAAGCTTTACATTAGTCATAATGTGTAGCCAGATCCTACAGAGCTGCACACAGATTCAGATCCAGGCTTAAGTGAAATGAAAAGATTTTTACTACATGTGAAAAGGCTATCACAGTGATTCAGCAGCTGAATAGGCTTTTCTGTGCATGTTCTGCCTGTGTTTGCAATGCAGCGCATTTTCACCTGTATTGTAAGCAAAGGATGAAACAGTCTATTATGTTGTTTCATCACCTTTCAGCGATGAATCAACTCCACTTCCAGTTGAAAGCAAGACATTTACCACTAAAACCTTCAAAATGTTTTATTTGTGCTTAGCAGTTGGCTGCACAAATTATCGAGGGCATAAGTGAAAGTACATTTCTGTTGTTTCTTGTAAGGAACTAGAAATCAATTGAGTCAGCCGGAAAGGACGGTCTGAGCCCGGGCCATTACACGGAAATTTGTGGCAGCTTTATTGTCCATCTTCGTATTTGATAATCTCACGTTGCGGTCTGTCCAGTCTGTCTGGACTGTTGGAAGGCTCTGCTGAAATGGTAACACTATCTGGTTCTGTCTTCTTTCGGTGCTTCAGGCAAGAGGCTCCGATCGTTAGATCTGTGAGAATGGTTCTAAAAACTGCTTTGCGTGACACCGTGTTACTTGCTGGTGTTAAATCTGACATCCGCTGCACTGCCGCTATACTGGTTACACATTTTAGACTGGATTTTCTTCATGAGGCCAGTTATGTGATCTGGCTCCTGTCTCTTGGTTTATCAGTGAATAGGCTGTGATTGATCGATTTCCATCTGCCTCTCGCCACAGTGACTGCATTACATTGGCTGGATGGTGTTGAAAGAACATTTTTGTTTATGTGCTTATGTGTACCAGTTTCTGTACATATCCAGGAAGTATTTAATACAGTGAAATATTATCCGTTTTGCTAAATTCTGTCAGAAAACGACACAGTAAACTGGGTCAGTAAGATGTGATCAAAATAGTATAGTTACAAAAGTTTCAGGCGCAACTTCATCGACTCCCAAGGTGCATTAAGTTGTTTGTTTGTGAATGTGGGATTGGTTCCTTTTTAATTTATTCTGTATTATGCTTTTCTTGTTGTTTTTTTTAAACACAAACTGCTTGATGATTTGCATTGACCCTGATGAAATCGTTTCCCAGTACTTCAAGTGTAGTTAGACTCTTCACTTAATCAAAACAGGATAAAACAGCAAATATAAAAAGTCGGTCTCAGAATATTCACAGTGACATTTAAAGCATCTTTCAGTCTTAGCTTGGGTCTGCATATTAAGGTAAAATGAGAAGGGACTCGCTCCAATTCTGTGTTTGTTTACATTTACAGAGTTTCATAGCTGAATGATATGCTTTCAATGGGCAAATTGTTCTTGAAAACAATAGTTTCTCTACTCCTTCACCTCAGATCCACTGTTTTAGTTTTATGCTTATCGTCATTGCTCAGGGGTTTCTTTCACGTCTTTAAGGAAATCTACATTCGAAATGTCTTAGCTTCCACATTATATTTTTATCCCTATAGGGAAAAACATTGTTGGGGAAAACAGTAGATGCTCAAAAGATTAAAACTTTAAACATCCATAAGACGAACAATCCATCTCAGTGAGTTTTTTTTCTTGTTTCTGCTTGTATTCTTCCTGAATTACTGTGGCCACCACATTCCATTCGAATTAGAACAATATGAGCACCTATTGGTATTGTAACTTTGACTACAATAAAAACGGACAAGAAGACAGTTGGATTACCGGCCTGCGTTCTGTTTAAGGTGCCTGCTGGATGATTTCTCGAAAATCTAAAATAAATGAAAATGTTAGCTTAATGGAGGGGGTCGCAAAATAGTCTAAACTTCACACTTCATGGTCTTACATAAAACCAATATAACAAGTAGAGCAAGTGTTGTATCTTTAGCAGACTTGTAAGGATTTTCGACCACCCACAACATGCATGACATTAAAAAAAGGTTCCAAAATCTCCAAAGCCCACTGCAGGGGTTTATAAACAAATGGTGCTTTGGGAAGCCTGCCTATACAATGCCTCTTCTGTCCTGAAATCACAAAGATGAATGATGAACTTTAACCCTACTGGGAATTTAATGTAGCTTAATTTAGCTTGAGTTAGATGAAACTAACATTGAGCTTTTATGAATAAGTAAGTAAGTAAGACAAAGGAGGAATATGGGGCAAAACATCTAATGTGCACTGCTAAGTTAGCAAGAGATTTGTAAGAACCCTGTTGAGTTCCTATTAAGATTAATACTTTCTATTATCAGAGCATTTTGATCCCAAAAAATGTGGCATCTGCCACAAAACCGTAATGGGTCTCTCAGCAGGGTGACCAAATCAGACCAAATCGACAAAGACACGGTTAACCAGAGATGAAATCAGCCGTCGGTGTCAGTTTTGTTCTCTAGACCTAAATCTTCTGGAAAACTTGTATTGTGAGGCAAACGGAGAAGAGCATCAAATAACATAGGACCCAAAACTATGGAGAATTAAAGAGAGAAAGATTGTCTTTTACAAAGTTGAGTATTGCACATAAAAGCTAAGCTGTTAATCTTTTATTTAATCTGTGAAACTGGTTTATTAAGCTGTCTCTAAAAGTAGTTCAAATTTGACACGCATGCCAAGCTTTAGCTTAATATTATTATTTTCTTTTAACATTTGGTCAAAAAAAAACAAAAAAACAACAACTTCTTGACTGTTTCTGAAAGTCCTAAAATTAAACTGCGCCCTTTTGCTTTCATCCCTACAGATGTGAGTGATGAAGCGATGCTTTCATTAGGCAGTCACCACCACACACCGACTTGACCTTTATGTAGTATGTGTGCAAAAAGACAGTTTTGTTCAGAGCTTGCATAACGGGAATGTCATCATGGTTAAACCTTCGAAACCCCAGACTGAGAAAGAATCACAAAATAAAAAAATAAAAAACTTGAACTTAATATATTCTGCTCACTTGCTCCAGACAAGAACTATATTTTTAAAGTTTGAATGAGACAAACTAAGCTAAATGTGGAATTATGTACTGCTTTTCAAGATCAAACCATCACAATATCTGTCATTGTTTTCTTCTTCAACCTCCTACGTATAAATAGGTGAAAAGAAAAATCAAGATCTACTTCAAGATACTTTTGCAACTCTTACTGGCAATATAAACTAGTTTGATTTTTTTTTTTTTTTGCATTACTGACAAACATTACAATTGAACATTTTTTAAATTTTATATTTCAAGTGGCCTCATACAGTGACTTTAATGTCCTGCCATTTTTATCTGCCTTTGTGTTCAGTCTGGTATATTTTTGGCCACTGTTGGTATTGAAATGTGCCAAAGCAGCAGCAGCAGCAGCAGCAGCAGCAGCAGCAGGGTTTTGACTGAAAGCACACTGGTGTATATTGTATCTGCCTTCTCTCCAGCCAGCTGCCTCAGAGACAGTCTCAGAGGCTTTAAAAACCGCAAGGGGCCTGGTTAGTTCTGGACAGGCACTGATGTCTGGTTTTTTCTTTTTTTTCTTTTCCGTGGTGACTCTATTCTCATGCCAGCAAAACACACTGAAACATGCCGCTGTATTAACGCCAGCGAGTTGTAGGTGTGACTCACTGTGTGTGTGCTCCTCTCTGTTAAATCTCAGTGGAGCTCAGCTCGCGGATAAGCAGCTCTTTACAATCTGAGAGACTGCTGTGATCTGTCCCCACTGCCGGCCACACTGTCCTTTTGACCAGTTTTAGACACAGAAGTGTGTCCAGCTCAGACAATTGAAAACATGCCCGCTGTGATCTTAGCTGCATTCTTCCATTATGGATCAGAAGTAGCAGGGGCCCTAATTAGTCATGTTGGCTTGCCGAGGAAACGAATGGGCACTGATTTGACTCCAGGCCCATGAAGGGATTCCCAGCTACTCTGATGAGCTCGCTTCTTAAGAGTCAGTATTGGCAGGGAATCCCTCTTCCTCATCTTCTCATTCTTTATAGCCATTAGTTTTTATATACCAGCATGTTTCAGAACTTTCCTCCTAATTAACTCCTCTTGATATTCCTGAGTTTTGCACGATGTCGAAAGTAAAGGAGAGCAATCTGGCTCTTACAGTCTTGTTTTCAGTTCTGTTGTGAACTTAAAAAAGGCTTCAAGGCATTGCAATTATATCATGTTATATCTTTTTTTTGGAGATTTGTCCTTCAGGTTTAAGTTTCTGCTTGCAAAGTTTTAGACTAAAATTCCACTTAATCTCCTTGAAACACATTTTTTTTTACCAATTCAGCTGGCATGAAGCTCTCACTGGCATTCACCAAGCAATAAAAAAAATCCTAAGTTGAAACCCTCACATTGTAATATTTCTGTCCCTGCAGACTAGTGAGTGAGTTAGGGTTATTTTTGTTTTTGCTATTTTGTCAACAGTTTGTGCACACGCAATGTAATTTGCGAAGTGAAATGTTATCCAAGGCAAAAGGAAAAACCCTCCAGTTGAGATAGAGAAAGAGGGGGGGGTCTACATGATGCTGGCAAAAGAGTCAAAATTTCTATGTAGAATTTTTGATGCTAAAGTGTTAGAATGTAAAAATGAATGAAAAATCAGTTAATTTTCTTCTTGAATTAATTAGAACCCACCAAACGAATAAGAAAAACACAAACGCATCCGACTTTGAACTTTCCAGGCACAATGAATGGAAAGCTTCAAGATCACTTTGATTAGAAATGAAGACAGGAAGACTCTGAGTTTGGTCAGTGACTTACCACTCCAGTAGAAATCTGGAAGTATTACTTGGTAGAATATCTTCAATCTCTGAGGTTCCTAATAAAATGCCTCACTCTAACCCTGTCAGAGTTAACAATTTTAAACATCAAAATATCTACTCAAAAAAGCACAATGCTATTTTTTTTTATCCTTAGAGGTTCTTGAACACCTTTGCAAACTGCTCTCTAACATTTTAATGCTGTTTTAAAACCCAGCTTTCGCCCTCCCTCCTTCTTTTTCCCTCACACTCTGACCTCTGTTCTCTCTCTTGTTTGTTGCAGCTGGGTACAGAGTGGACTGCTCCAGGCGAGTTCACCAAGTTCAGGTCCCAATCCTCCAAATCTGTGCAGTAAGTACCTGTGACAACTCCCACATATCCTAATAGCACATTTATTTCTCTCCAGTACAGAGACCAAAAGACCAAAAGTGGATACGAATACAGTTCTGCACTGGTGCATCTCCTAGAAGAGCTTTGTAGAGTCTCTCTAGCTCTCTGTACTAAAGATAATCTGTTTTCATTCAGTCTGCTTTTTTCTTTTAGACAAGTCAAGTTTGTTGCCTGTGGAGGCTTTTACTGCCCACATACATGAGTAAATGGATGGCTCAAGTGTCCACTAAACACTTGAAATCAGGCCTCTTTCTGTGCACATGTAATCTGATGCAACAGATGGGTTGTTATTCAGAACCATCCAGAAAGTGATCCTTTAGAAATGTTCAGAACAGCATAAATTTTAAAATAATACTTAGAATATTATTGAAGGAGCTATTCTACAGCACAGGGTGAGTCTAGCTCATTTTAAATCTAATAAAAACCTCTTCTTAGTCACAAACGTGTGGTTTAACCACTGGGCAGATGCAAAATCACGTTTTTCAAAAACATTTGAATCCATCAAATGCATTCCAGAACTTTATTGTCAACAATCAAATTCACATACCTTGACCACAGACTGGCATGCAAATCCTGAAATGGAGCCAGCAGACGTTGTCAAATTGTACCTTCACAGGTGATGCGTCTACTTAGGCTGACAAAGAAAACGGCCCAGTGTGGGCCAGTTCTGATAAAAACACAGAAAGTTCAGGAACAGGCAGAAAACCTGAAGACAGGATAATTAATAGTCCACTGTGTTTATCCTTAAAGAAGACCATTGAAAGAAGGGGGTAAGGAGAGCTCTTTAAGGATGCCAGAATGTTTTGACTCAGGTGAGCTAGCTAGGTGAGCTAGCTAGGTGAGCTAGCTAGGTTGGTCTCAGACTAAGCACATTGTTCACTCTAACTCAAGTGGTTGAGTTTGCATAAAACTCACATCATAATCTGACTGCTACTCTTCTGCCATTGTCTGTTATGGAGGACTGATCCTGACATAAATGGCATTAAACATAGGAATAAGTAAATGGCTTTGTAAAGTAATTCATATGCCAAATATTGCATCCAAGAAATAAAAAAAGGAACTTTACCAACTGATTATACTGATAAACATAAATTAATACTTGTTTTCATTTTCAGCAGCATAAATGTAACATTATCACTATTATTTAATTTTCAATTTTGTTTTTCTTATTTCTTTTTTCAATTTTTATTGTCATTTCATATATATTTTTATTGTACCAACACATTTTATATCAATTTTTTCCATACTCAGAAGTTCTTACATTTTTTTCTCACTTTTTACCATACATTTATGATTTATGTTCCTCCTCCTAATATTTCCCCTCTTTGATTTTTCAACCTTCTTGTTATTTTTCAATTATCCGTTTATTTGCTTAGTTCTGTTTTATTTCCCTTGTGTTCTCATTTCTTTTCCTTCTGACTCTTTGTGACACTGTAAATTGAGAAAGGGGAAAGGGATAAAGGGAATGTGTGGAGATTCAGAATCAGCTTCATTCTTATCAGTCACCTTCAAGATCTGAGCTCTGTGTGCTAACTCTGATTATCAACTGCAGGACGTGAGATTTATGAGTTCATAAAACTAACTTTAGTCTTCCAAGTTATCGGCGGTTTCTTGTAACAGTTTTGACACAGACTGCTGTGCCATGCTGATGCCTGCTTTGAAAACTTTGGGAACCGGTCTTCTGCAGGAAGCAAAGCCCGCCTTCCCTGAGCTCAACATACAGAACTGCCTCTATTTTCAGTTAAACTGTTTACCAGCTTGAACTATTAGCATATTAGCCAAGCTTCTGCTAATAGCTGACAGGACAGCCAAAATAATCAAACAAGTCTGCCAGAGATTGTCAAGTCAGCAATTTTAGATTGCCAAGTCAGCAATATTATTGACTATTGTCAGGGCCAGCCACAAAGAGGACCAAAGACTGGACTACAAACAGAGAATAAAAGAGACTGGCTAAAAACTTTGAACACACAGCTGTCCCCCGTTTTGACAGCTGCCAGGAAACACAAGTGTGGTGTGTTCTGTCAGTGTTGTCAAGATGCTCGTGTGGTGATGCTTCAGGAATAAGGCTCTCCAGGTTGGACTTTGGTTGAACAGCAAAGATTGTATTACAGCTGCAGCCTGAGTGAGCACAACCGAATTACGATATGAACATATGTTTTCATATTTTACGACATTCACATGTTCCACATTGACAACTTGTTTGAGTTCTGGGCCATTTTGTCGTCTTGTTCTTTTGAATGTTCCTCGTGCTTCTTGTTTTCCAAACTCAATGTCTTTTGACCTTTGACTTGTTATCCTGAGCACTGCAGAAAGTCCTTCTGTGTGCACTAGTTTCACAACTAGAGCACTAGTTTGAGAGCTAGAGCAACACAAATCTTGTGTGATTTTCCTCTTTGCTCACAGCTCTCCACAGATTGCTCTGGGTGGACATGTGCATGCTTGTCTCACTGACCGAGTGAAAGACTGCGCCTTCAAAGAAACCTTGAACACAAAGTAAAGTACTGTCTGAAACGAGATACTTGAGAGAAACTAAAGAGGACATAATAACTAAGTTGAGGAAACTAAATAGAAATGCACAAAGAATGAAACACAAGAAGAAAAAAAACTAATTCATTAAAAGGTACAAACGGGTTTGGCAAGACCTTTTGAGCAACAATTAATTCAGGGCATGAATAGCATATGCCAAAACCTGAACTTGAAAACTTGAAAAATGTAGCGGATCATGATAGGAAATAGGTGAGCACAATAATAAACTATGAAAATGTACTAGACGGAAAAAAAAAACCCTGTATGTGATGTCATCACACCTGGTGTCTGTCCGACCAAATGTAAAAAATAAATAAATAAAAAAGCTGTACATTATAAACCTTGCAAAATTTGATTTTTGGTTCTGGAAATTGAAATCTAGAAAAGCACATAATTTGATTTAATAACTAAGTACTTTGTGCTGCGGATTAAATTAAACACAACATTGTATACGGAGCAGATATTGTAATCTTCTATTTTACCTCAGCTTCAGTTATAAAGTTATTTCTTGTTATGGGTTTAAGTTATTATATCTCACTGTCGCTTTCCTTTGTGGAGCGTATGCCTGCGATGACATGAAAGAATAATTGGAAAAGACTGGTTTGATGGTAATGTGTGCAGGCATGTGGGAAAGAATGCATTTATAATTTTAAACACAACTAAGTGCATGTCTCTTCACATTATTGTGAAGATGTTAAGGACAAAGCCATTTAAGATTTTTCTTTTTCTAATGAGTTTCCAAGTCACTGCACACATGTACTGTAAGTTATGCTGAACTGTGCAGCATCCTTTTACTTGCTTTGTTTTTGTAAAGGGACTTACCTAAAATGACAAATGTTTGGGTTAATTGCTAAAGAAAAAAGCTCTGCTTTAATCTACATGGGATATAATTAAAATCAGCAACTTAGGAGAGCAGAACAAAGGAAGAGGTGATCAGATAATAATGCATCTCAGGTTGTTTGCAGCCAAAATAATAAGTGATTACTCACATTGTGTTACCTGGTAATCTCAGAAATTTGTAAATCAAATATATAAAGAAGCATTTGCCCAACCTGTAATGATGTTGGTCTTTCTAGAATATCATAGGCTATTTTGTGGTAGGAAACCATGGTGAAAATTATTAGTCACAAGGGTGCAGGTAGCCCTTATCAACATGAGGCTCTGGTGTAATTTGCGAGTAGAGGATAAGTTTTAGGGCTTTTTGAGGCTATTTACAGACTCCCCAGTTCTGTTCTTCACAAAGCCTTAATCAAATCTACAATTTAAAACAGTGCTCACACTGTGCATAGTTATTACCATACTGAGCCCTTTCTGGATAAAATTAAATAAAGGCACGGTCTTCGAAGATATAAATGAACAAAAATATGAATGAACCCAAATGTAGGAAGGGGTTATTAATAAGTTAAAAAAAGGGCTGGAAACCAAAGAAAAATGCAGGGTGCTGGTCGATGGCATAAATCCCACAATAAACATGTACTTGGTTGCAAAGAGTGGCAGTAGTCAATCAAGCCAATCAAAAATATAATTTATATAGATGGTTACAGCACTGACAAACCATAAGGATCTGGCAATAAACTGAAGAAGCTAGGAAGCATATGGGAGAGTGAATACTTTCTGGAAACCAGGTGTGTGTTGTGATGAGCAACTGAATGAGTTGAATCAATAACTTACCATGAATTCAAAATAAGTCTGGGGATCCACCATTCGCATCCCAGTTTTTGGGGGCATTGAGATAAAATACTTCACAAACTCCCATGGACAATTTATCCTGTCCACAACTGAAGGCAACAATGAAACAAGGAAAGCACAGAGACAAGTAAAACCAAAAACACTAAAAACAAGAAAAATAAAGCTATGAATAATGACAAAACTTCTCACACAGTCATCTTCTAAAGAACAAACCATGGCCGCTGAAAGACGTGCACATTTGTTCTTCGGTCTAAATTGTCCAAACACACAGAGAAAATCCAAAATAAGCTGCTGTACCCAAATTCAAAGATGTTTCCATCTGCATTCACTATATTTTCACCTACTGTATCCACCTGTCTCTTTTTCTAATAACTAGATTTAGGATTATTAAAAAAAAATGGAATCTGAACTTTTGATTCCACTCATAACCAAAAGACTTGGGAAGAATGAGAGGAAAAGTGGGGGTGGTAAATCTTCCTGTGTGATTGTGCTGCTATGCATCCTCTACACGTGATGTTCATTAACGAGCAGGAGCTGTAGTCGACTTTTATCATGTTAGTTGTATCATCCTTGTGGAGCGTGAAGTTTTTTTTTTTTTTCCCTATGCGTCTGTTTTAATAGATGGAAAGGACAGGAGATTCAGTTCGATACGCATGTTAGTGAGATCTGGTGGCCGTCCACACCACCTGGCTGTCACCACCTGGAGGTAATGACTCACACTATTAGAGTCTGTGTGTCTGTGAAGGGGGTAATGGTGCTGTCTCTGCACTGAATCTAAATTTTCGTCATTACACTTGATGGATCGAAGGTACTTGCACACATTCCTCCAATCAGTCGATCTCCATTAGGTTATCCTGTTTGCGTTGAAGTACATATCCATTACTTGACTAGTTTATGTTGAAGAAATTGAACGTATGTGAAGGTTTATGAGAATCATAGCAATCTGGTAAACATATTAAATTATAGGCAACAATAAGTCGGACAAGTCTTACTTCATTTTCATGTATTAATCACAATTCAAATCTGCGGTTGGATCCAATTCACTAAATATGTGAAGTGGTTCCTTTATTTTTATGTCACTCTGCATACATCGGTATGGAGAAAGATATTTCTCTGTTTCCAGGCTCCTCCTGGGAGCCCCTGCAGGCTTCCCATACCGGAGGGATCCCTGCAGGAAGTTCTTGGTTTGTCCTGGTGTCCCTTTCCAGCTAGACTTAAAATTCCTGCAGAAGGAGACGAGCCGTTATTCTAATCCGATGCTTCAATCACTGCAGCCGACTTCTCGCAAAAGCTAAAATTTTAAATTATTCATATTTTTCAAATTATCATTGAAATTATTAATAGATTTTTTTAATAGAAAAGTAATTTCATTGGATAATGGAATGTTAATGACTCTCATTCCGAAGGTTATAACTCTCCATCCCTTGGCCATACGAGTCTCGAGAGAATTATACCGACCTGAATCGAAGCAAAAACATTTAAAAAAGCTGTTTGTTTTTGAAGCCCCTAAATTCTCCGGTGATGACTTTTATAAATGCATCACTTTCAAAGTGCACTGCTTTGTCACCGCCCGTGCTCATATCTGTGACGTGATAGGTTGGCAGTGCCTGCTAGGTGCTGTCACAACAACCTGATGAGTGACAGTAATGTTGTCAGGTGAGGAACCCAGATAACCCCCGTCAACCGTATCTCCTCTTTCCGAAACAGCTAACAGCGCCTCTGGCTGTGTAGACAACACTGGGAGATTGACATTTGCTTAGGTTCTACAAACTCAAACGCTCCGAGCTGCATGCCGAGCTGGTCCGGAGCTGCGCTTGATGTGACGTGTCGTAGAAGTTCCAGAACAGCTCATAAGCTGTGATTTGACTGACGAGAAGTGGAAGATTACTGTGAAAGTGAAACTGTTTGAACAATATGAAAAACTAATGAGCAGCACATGCTTCATGACATGCTTCGTAACATGGCAACATGGTTCAAAAATAGTTCAGAGTTAAAAAGTTTATTTAGGAGAACAAGCGGATTGTGCTCCTAAAAATGTAAATTTAAGGAGTACCAATGTCAACTGATGAGAAATGTACATACACTCACCGTGGGCATGCATTGTTAGAATCGGTAGACCTTATTTATATGATATAGTAGACCTTTTAACTTAAAAGATAAACATCAAGGGTGAGCGTTAAGGTTTGGGATAGAGTCTACTGAGATGGCAATTCATTGTATCAAAATACACAGCATAGACTCGTATAACATTGTAACAAATTCTGCATCCGAACAGTCTTTTGTGATTGCAATATCGCTACATTGAAATCACAATGTTGACTTCTACTCAACATGTTGTGCGGCTGTCGCCCAAATCAAGGAACCATTTTCCACTAAGAGAAGTGGACAACACACATCCATAAGTGTGGTTTCTTTGCAGATTGCTGAAGGACATTTAAAATGTTTTAAGGCTCTGCGTTTATATCAGAGCTTGTGTACTTTGCAATAAATTTAGACTTGTGCACTCAATTCAGAAATAATTTAAATGGTGTGTTGCTTGATCAGTCTACCCTAAAAAAAAAAAAAACAGTTCAAACTTCCCACTGGCTCTGTATGTCCATTTTAATACACACTCAAATATCACTTTATGTTATCCAGCAATTAGTAAGAAGATTTATTATATAAGCTACTTAAAATGTCTTTTGGTATTTCATCTCACGGAGTGCAGAGGATGACGTTCACTTCCAATCCTTTACAGTTTTTTTAAATGTGATGCAAGCTCTTCATTTTATGTGCAGACTTATAGGGAATATGTGGGGTTGTTTTTCCCTTTTCCTAGTGATTATTACTGTTGCTCCTTCCCAGGCAACAGTGAGGGAAGCCTTATGGAGAATGTCCAGTTATTTCACTGTGGGATCTCTATATCTATAATTGAATTACTTTAACACTCCTGGCCATTATAGGTGGTGAGGAGCAAAAGGAAAGGATCGTGTTTTTCCAGCTGACATCATAGGCATCCATATTTAGCATGGAGACGAGCTGAGTGCTGCACCTGCTCTCAGCACCTGCACCATCTGATTGGATCCACTTTAGTGTGGGTGCATGTGTGTGTGTGCGCGTGTGTGTGTGTTTCGTTGTTTGTTTCTGTGTGCATAAAGTTCCTTGATTGCATTTGAGTACGAGTACCACTCTGGGTGTTAACTTCTTCCCTCACAAGATACTTAGAAGATCTTAGAATAAAGCTTCTTTTTTTTTTTTTGCCAGCTAGCTGCAAAGACTCCTGTGTCCTTTTTTTTCTTCCCTAAGGCTTTCGGTCCACCATCTGTTTGTTTGAGTGATGGGAGCCTGCAAGTATACATATCTTTGACTGTGTGTGTGTGTGTGTGTGTGTGTGTGTGTGTGTGTGTGTG
>NW_015114836.1:52402-79601 GCF_001443285.1 Poecilia latipinna
ATATATATATTTGTCTGTGTGTGTGTGTGTGTGTGTGTGTGTGTGTGTGTGTGTGCGTGTGCGCATCTGTGTTGGAGTGTGACTTATGTCTAATCGGAAAGCCTTTGGGGTTTAAATGCACATCTTTGGAGCTGTGGAAAACCGTGATTTCACAGCAGACATCTGATTGGCAGTAATGCCTGAGTGTAACCAAACTGCAACACAGTGCCGGTTGCAGCCAAACGTGATTAGAGACAGTAATGATGACAAGGGGTCAGGTTAGTCTGACGCAGAGCAGAAATTATGTTGTGAGTGACTTGGGAATGGATACATAAGCCTTTTTGAAGGGGATCAAGTAAATATCCAGGATATTCTTATTGGTCTGCAGTAAGACAAGATTAACAGCTAAAGACTCTTGCAGACAAATAATGGTTGCTTTAAAAGACCAGACGTGCACAGCAGTGGATTTCCTTTTGCGAAGCATTTGAATCTGAACTTTTATGTAATATACTTTCTTTGGGAATCTTATCACGGCAACAAGGCAAATTGCACTTGTCAGATGCTCCGAGTTGAACCAGCACAGCTTTCTAGCATCAGCAGTGTGGGGGCAAAAATCATGCAAAAATCACAGTCATTGTCTCTGTAAATGTCAGATTGTCACTTTCTAAAAGTGACAGTCTGACATTTATAACTCTGTTACAATCGGACGGGCATGCACAGGTCAGACAGTCATCAGGTTTCTATCTTCTCCCACACTGTTTCTGTCTGAAACTATAAGTACAGCGTTATAAATTCTTCCCAGGAGCTTAAACCCATTTGAACCATTCAGTTCTGTGAACAGTCAGTATTATGATGGCGATGTGAGTGGGTTTAAAGAAATGAGGAGCTCTGACAGGGACTAAAAATTAGGATTATGCGTTTGGATTACAACATTTAGGGGGGAGGGGGGGGAATAAAAGTTGCTTCTTTTTAGATTGTGACACAAACACTTGTTTATAACACAGTCAGGTAACTATGTTACCTTCATTTGTTATAAAAATGCTGTATATGTTAAATGTGACATGGCAATTTGATGGCTTGAAAATGCCCTCTGTCTGTTTAAGAAGCTCCTATCTTTCCAACATTCCAGCACGTCATCACAACAATGCTCCTCCATGTTGCCCTTTACATCTATTCTTAGGAGCACAGGACTGAGAAGTAGATTATTTGATAACCTCAGCCAAACATCTAAGAAGTTAAGTAAGAAAACAAAGCAGAGATGTGTAAGACCAACAGTACGGACACTTTTCTTTTTCAAAATGAATAAATAAATCAATCAATCAATGCAAAAACAAACAAAATAAGAAGAATGCTTCTTGCTTATCCCGACAATGCAACTGAAGAGCCTTTCAAAGCACATTAATCCTTCACATTTTGTCACTTTACAATTACAAATTATAATGTATTATAGAACCACTTTCATACAACCAACACAAAGTATTGCTTAATTGTGCGTCCATCCATCGTCCCATCAGCTTTGACCAGGAAAATCTTTAAAAAGAAAAATCATCTCCACAACATGATGCTTCCGCCACCATGCGGATGGCTTGGTCAAAATTAAATGCAGTGTTGGTTTTCCACCTCGCATAGCCTTTTGTACAGAGGCCAAAATGTACAGTTTGGTCACATCTAAACAGAGCATTTTCTCACAGGTTGTGTGTCCCTGTCATGGCTTGTGTCGATCTGCAAACCAGGCTTTTTATGGCTTCCAACAACAGCTTTCCACTTGCTTTGAACCGTGTAGACAATAGCTGGATCTCTACAGAGTTATGGTGGGCCATTTGGCTGTTTCTCCTATGTAATTTTTTGTACTTTATTTCTGTTATGCTTGACGTGTTTCTTGGTCTTTATGATGCTGCTTGTTGACTAATATTTTCTAATAACCCTTTGAGATCTTCTAAAGACCAGCTATTCGAGGAAGGTTACAGTGAACACTGATGTACTCTTTGTAGTAATTAGGGGACTTCTGAAGACAACTGCTTGAACTGGATTTTATCGAGGGGTGTTAGGGCAGAGGGGGCTGAAAACAAACTGTGTGAAACTTGACCTCCTGGTGTTGCATTGAGAAAAGCAAGAACTTTGTAAAATCTAGTAATACCAGACAAGCAAAGAAAAGTGAACACGAACTGTCCTCCCCAATTCACAATAAGAGTGATGTGGGGAAAAAGATAGAAATATAAGCAAAGAAAAAAAGAGCTGAGCTCAGTAATTCTTCAACATTTACATGACATGCTTGCATATAAGAGAATTGGATGCGGTCAATTCAGAAAAGGTAGACCTGTGTGAGAAGTGCGGGAAAGAAATGGCCGACTTGACACAGAAGAACAGTGGGAGAGAACAGGGGATGACAGAGCCGGATGGAGAAATTGGAAGAAAGAGGATTTATTGAGGCTGCAGGGAAGAGCGTTGGGATCACTCTCTGATGGATTAGAGAAATGCATGGGAAATGGAGGAAAAGAGGGAGGAGAGAGTGTGAAGGGAAAAAAAGCTTTTTGTCCTCCTTCGGGCAGCTCCAGACTCTAGTATCATTAATGTAGTTGAGAGAAACGTTTTTGCTGAGAACAAGCTTTTACTTAAAGGACACCTGTGGGCATTGCAGATAAAGAAATCAGGCAAGAGAAAAAAAAAAGGGACGGAGACGGGGACAGGGTGACACTCGGGATAAAGGACAGACTTTAAAGTTGGACTGTGGACTCTTAAAGCCATCAGTGGGCCGAGAGAGTGCAATAGCATGAGAGGATAATAGCAAAGACAGGAAGTTTACACTCTTTTACTTCACTTCCAGGTTTTTAGAGAGGGGCGAGAAACGGGGGGTTGTGGGTCAATACGTTCAATACGTTTTTGGATAAAAACGGCCTCGCTTTGCTTCATTGGGTTTGTTTTTTTTATTTTTGTTTGTTTGTTTTCTAGATGTTTGTCAAAGAGTGTGTATATCAACATGAGGAAGGTTCCTTCCTCCATTTTTAATGGAAAATAAAAATGTAATGCCTTAGCCAAAGCAGACTTTGGGCTGTGATGATATTCTCCGGTATATTGGTCGGCTCCCACAGAGCCTTCTCATATTATCCATCCTATTCAGATTCCTTTGTCCATCTCTATCTGTTCAGCACACAGTGAGCAGAGACGGGAAACAAAGACTCTAATTAGTCAAGCAATTAGACTCTTGTTTTGTGTCCTTCCTTCATCCTTTGAATCACATGCTAATAGCTGCCTTCTTCTCTTTCATGGCTCATTTGCCCTTCACTTGCTCTTTCATCTTTTTTGCCTCTTTTCATGAAGGAAAGTCTGTAAAAAAAATTATTTTTTAGGTTTATTTGCTATAATCCCATCTTCATTTTTGTAAGAAAGCAGTTCATTTACCATTTACCACTCCTTCTTCTTTCTTTTGACCATTTTTTATCTCTTTCATCCCTCTAATCATCCAACACACACAAACAAACTCATTTAGTCTCACCGAATTATGAAGGATGAAACACCTATGTCCAATCCCGCAATATAACGTGTAGCGATTTTGCTTTAATTCTTGAAATTTCTGGTGTGTCATTTGTAAAAATAAATAAATAAATAAATAAATAAAATAAATCCATCAAACTGATGCTGACATTTCTCTACATTTCCTGCATGACAAGCTGTGGCAGCTGTAAATTGTCTCCTTTGTAGCACAAACTAGAAACGAGATATTAAGTTAGTTAAATTGTTTTTTTTATTTGAGTCTAATAGAAATAAAAAGTCACATAAGCTACACATTTTTTCCCCTCACTGTCTGAAATTGAATCAGACTAAACTTGTCCTGTTTTAGGTCAGTAAGAATGACCAACATTATTTATATTTGCTAAATGTCAGACAATTTAGCAAAAACATTTTTTTTTTAGAGATTGTAACTTTTTTTTTTTTTTTAATGAGGCACATCCAATATGATGATATCATGGCTCTGGAAGCCCATAATAGGTTTATTACATTTAACATTTTATTTTAATATTATTATATTTTTCACAAAGTATCTGATATTGTACATAGACTCCAGGTATTCTGCCAGTTCTGGGAGTGACTTAAAGGGGGATTATTACATACGTTTTTAAATTTGAGGGCGAATGTTGAGAGTTTTGTTCAGATGAAGCATCAGCTGTTTTGTGTCTGTTTTTGGTGCAACTCTGAGACAGTGTGGCAGCAGACAGAGGCCTCTCAACTCTACCATTAGATTATCCCCCTGATTAAGTCAAATTATGGTCAGACATCCCAAGTGTAATGAAGGGTCAGGAAATCTAATGATGTTTCCTAAAAGCATTAATGTGGTCTGGTCAGGGGTGAAAGCTCCATAAAGTCAAACTATAAAACAAGCATCACTCAATTTTAGATTATTAGAAAGAAAGACGTAATAAATTAACTTGCTTTAACACAGATTTGTTTGTGCTTTGCCTTTGGAGAATGTAAAATGCCTTATTCATCTGGGTTTTTTTTTAAATTATTATTATTATGTTATTTTTACTCCTTCAGTGATGAATCGTCTAAACGTCAGGGTTGTAGGAATTGTGTTTGTATCTTTTTTGGGAAGGGCAAGTGAGGCAGCCAGGAACTTCAAGTGACACTTAGGTTTGCTGGGTGCAATTTCAACAGCTACACAGACATCCCCTACTTATGAAAGAGTGACCTTTATAGCATACTGTCACTGCTCTCCTGCACCTGCAATGATTTATTGGCTATACAGAAAGCTTGTCAGTGGGATGATACAGCGGAGCTTATGCCCGGTGCAGCACATGACTGCCCCCCCCCTTAGGCCTGTGTCCTTCAGTTTCAACTCAGCCAGCAACATCAAAAAGTAGAAAAGAAAACACACACATCAAAATATGTTTATTTATATATATATATATATATATATATATATATATATATATATATATATATATATATATATATATATATACATAGTGCTTTTTTTATCTTCAGCAAAGTTAGAAGAAGATGGGTGAATGTACTGCCTCAAATCCGAACAGAAGGACATAATTTCATTGCTGAAAATTATTTTCTGAAGCAAACGAAATGTTTGTCGGACATATTTTCTCCTTTCTCCAGTTAAAGTGCTGTTTTATTGTTCAGAAGATAGTCTGCACATAAAAGCCGAACACTCTACCAAATGTTGTTTGCTGGAGCATTTGATGTGCTCATAGGGCTACGCATGGAAATCAAGCAGTCGGTTAGGGCTTACATTTACGTCTGTTTTGGGAGTTAATGTTGTGTGAAGAAATGCTCTGTCCTTCATTCCACAGTCAAAGTGTGGCCAACTGCATCAAAAATTGTTTTATATGAATAAACCATTGTTTGTTTTATGTGCATATTAAATTGATTTGGGGGAAATGGCGTACGTGGAGAACCTTCAAATCATTTTCACACAAACAGCTGTGAACTGGATGAGTGGAAAATTCTGATTTATTTTCAACATCGATTTTCTTCATCAGGCTCTAAAGGAGTGTTTTTTTATTTTTTTATTTTTTTATTCAGGCTTCAATAAAGCTGCTACTCACTGTCATCTTTTACTGTTGTGCCCCTGGCATAAAATTATTTCCTGGGCACATCTTCCTCCATTCCACAGAAGCATAATTTTTTGTTGTTGTTGTGGTTTTAAAGTTAAATTATTTGGTTCAAGGATTTTAAAGTCTGATAAAACTTCTCTGCGAGGCTTTCAGGGCCGAGAGTCATATCAAAAATAAACACTCACTAATGACTCACTGGTGTGTCAATAAAAATCACAGCTGAAGAAATATAAAAAAAGCTTATAGTTATCATTAAGCAGCAGGTTACATTAAAAACAAAATGCAATAAAAGCAGAATATGATGACCATGATCTTTTAAAATATTAGAATGTTCCTTTTGCTTGAGAGAAGAAAAAAAAAAAACAATCTAATGAGGTAATAGGAACTGGGGTCATCGGGATCCCTTAGGAAGTGCCTATTGGTTATAAGCACAGGTAAGTTTATGTGCTACTATTTAAAAAATAATCAAAATCACAAGAAAAAAAACATTTTGTTGTGAAAGATTTTAGTAAATCTAAAGGAAATCTCTAATCGAAGAGGAAGTTGCTGAAAACCAATCTTCATTGAACTTTATCTTGTACTCGTCACATTTTCTTGCATTTAAAATCAGATCTTACTGTAGAGTGTATTCTGATTATAATCTAACTGCAGCTTTTCCTGTTTTCCCTGTAGCCTGATATCATCCAGGCGATACTATTTTGAGATTCTTCACAAGCAAGATGACAAGGGATCAGACCACGTGGAGGTTGGGGTAAGTTAGCACAAAGTTTCTTCTGTTTTTTTGTTTTTTTTATTAGAACTATTATTCCTCACAGATGTTGTTAGTCAGAGTTCATGGCTTTCAGTGTAGACACACACTTATGCTAATCTAGAAGTTCATCTAAAAGTTTCCATTTAATTTCAACTTTGTACTTTATGGTTTAAATCCATGTAACTATGTATGTATTTTCTTGTGCAAAATGAGTGCAAACTGGTGTGAACATATTGGTCTGTATGTGGTGATGACGCATAAGGCCTGATTGACCCATTTAAAAACAATGTCACATTGTTAAAGGACAGCACTGACTCGAAACACATATTGATTGAAACAAATACCAAATGCTGAAGTTGGTCATTTTGAAGCAAAAGAAGTAAACTGCTTATTCTGCGCCAAAATAAGCAGTTTACTTATATGGAAAATAAGCAAATTGCTGCCTTATTAGCGTTGTTGTAGAAAATCAGACATGTGTGGCACAGATGCATAATTAAACTTTTCATTAATTACAAACATTAAAACTGTGGAATAGTCCAACAGATGCTGCATATGATAGTTTATAAACAGCAGTCAAATTCAGTAGTTTTGTAAACAAAACCTGTGCTGTGTCGTTGGAGGAGACCCAACTGCACCAGCAGGGAGAGGCGAGCAAATAGAAATCAACCCGTTTATGCAAAAGCAAAGACTGAGCTGGTGAGAGCTGGCTCTTGTTACTCATTAGGCCGTTTGATCACAGCTATTCAAATACTCAAGCCATTGGTTTGCCTACCAAAGAATGCAGAGTACAGCATTTTTAACACACCTCTTTCTTTTTCCGTTATTTTTGTTGTCAGTCTTGCACAAGACCTTAACATTTTGCCCCGTCTTCTGTTTGTGGCAACTCTCCAATGCACCATTTTCGCCGCAGAGTGGTGTCTCCACCTCAGGCAAGGCTCCAACTGGAACTTAACTTCGAGATGAAGTGTCAAACAAAAGCCCACATCCCTTATATAACCTTTTGTTCTGAGTATGTCGGCAGGTGGCGAGAGGAGATCACTTAGGTGTGGATGTAGGATATATCTTTTAACTAGCTTTGAGTTATAATCCTTGTCAGCAGTTGGTATAACACCAACGGTGTCAGAGTGATAGATCTTCTCCCACTGTAGTTTTTTTCATGTTTTGTCATCCTGAAAATTAGACATATTTTCCTCACTTGGATTTTTATGTATTTTACTGCTTACACTGCTTTTGTGACATTTTTCAGGCGTATACTCGTTCCCGAATTGTTTATAAAGGCTAAGACTCAGAAAGTTCTTTTATTTCTATTTTTTTCTCTCTGTATTTCTTTTCTCATATTGATCGGGGTGATGCAAAGTTCTGTGACGACAGACGGATCATACAGGAAACTGGTTTGTAATAAGATGATACAGCAGCCAAAGGAGAACAGAAAGTTGCTTAGGTGTTTGTAAACCCTTTGAGATTTTTTTGTGTGTGTGTGTTCTGTGAAGTACAGTTTAGATTGGGCTTAAAAATCCAACCTGACGCCGTGGATCCCGTCCACATTGTGTCTGAACTCGATCCAGTCCGACTAATTAACTCTAGTTAGAGCTCAGAGCCTGAAATAAACCCAACACAATATTTTAAACTGTTAACAATTTCAAATACTTCCAGGCCTTCATTGAATGAAAGATCACCACATTAGGAAGCGTGTAATAAACTGGTGATTTGAGGTCACATTTCAACTCTTAATATCATCTAAAAAAGTACAAGCCTCCCTCCACCACTGGCTAGTACATTTGCTGTCAAGAGAACAGAGAAGTATGTTGTTGTGCATGTCGGTACTGCAAAATAAAAAAAAGTTGCAGCCTTTGGTAAATGTTCCTCCGTATTGCAGCAAGGTGTATCAAATAACAACCGTCTTTCTGTGGTTTTCCCACAGCGACTAGTACGTTCTTCTTTACAAAGGTGTTTCATCACTGTGTCTTGCTCTGCTTCGTCTACATTTCACAGCATTGTCCCAAGGTAAGTTTGACTCACGTTGCATCTTTGTGGTGCTGTCAGCAAGACAGTCTGACGGACCACATTGAGAGCAGTACATGTTGTCTAATGTGGCGAACAAGAGAACAGACGAATGGTGTGTGTAACAAATCAGTTGCATTTTGTAGGAACAATTCAGCAGAGTTTAAGGAATGAGCTGGGAATCGGTGATCTAGAGTATATGTCTCATCTGTTTTGAGGCAGATTCTAAGGATGCATCAGAATAATTGTAATAAAACTTAAGACCATTCATCTCAGCTTGGTCAGCTTAACGTTAATGGTCCAGGTCAACTAATAAATGGCAAGCAAAATATCTGAACCAAATAATGCATGGTATGAAATAAATTTTACAATTCAGTCCATACCATCATTTCAGGGTCATATTTTTCAGCAAAAGCTGATCTATCATTTACAGCTTTTTAAAATATCAGTTATTCTTGGGGTTATGTCTGAGCAACAGGCACTTCATTGTAGGAATCTTTATAAAGTTGTGTGCATATATATATATAGCAGTTCCTATTTATTTGGCTTAAAAAAAATGGTTTAAAAGTGCTTGCTTTAAATCCTTGCTCTAAGCATAAATTTCATTCACTCTGATATCTTAACCAGAATGCTTTATTTGGCCTACCCCTGGCAGACTTTGGTTTAAAGAAACCAGTTGAATATGTTTTGTCTGACTGGAATGTAGTAATGTTTTGAAGCGGCCCGGTCAAAGTCCAGACGTCAGTCTGATAAGAGTGAACAGAAAATATGTGTGCCAGGTTACAAATTTGTAGCACCTGTAAACCAGCCCCAAATATTTAGATTTTCGGCTTTAAAACACTAAAAGGATTTGCTTTTTCCTAACATTTTAATGGCTTCATAGAAAATTAAAGAGCAAACGGAGCCAAGAAAATGTAGAAAAAGAATAAATATTCAGAAGTCATAATTTTCAAGTAGAAATGCACAAGTTTCAGTTTTTTGCTTCTATTCTCTTAAGCGAAAACGCTCATGGTGTTTCCAAAATAGATTGGTCCAACAAGATAAAGTGTAATGAATATAAAAGTCAGCAAGTTGAAATTATATGCTTGGTTGTGTGTATGTACGAATGCGCCGTCTGAGTAAGGCTTTCGCACGTGATTTAACGGTGGAATACATTTTATACCGCGACAAAAATAGCAGATTTACTGTGACCAGCCCACAACAGCATAAGCCCAGTGCTGACATAAATCTGCAGATATCCAGGCCTTCATTTGTTAAAGAGCAGATGGTGGGAATTCATTGCTTCTTTTCCCCTCTGTACGGCGTGTTCTCCGTAAAGCTGTGATTGTACAGTCAAAGGTGGGCCTATTGTCAAGGAATGTATTTGTTAAGCAGCTCTTCCTTTGAACGCTTGAAACATGCCGTACTAAAAGATATTCTGAAGAGTTTTGGCTTGAAAATGAGAAGGAAACATTCCTGCTATGATGGGCTTCTTTCTGTTTTGTTGCACTTAGTGTTTAAGGAGGCTAGCTGCTGGAAGGTGGGACATAAATAATGAATCAAAAAGGGACCATTTGAAAATGACTCAAATGCATATTTTGTAGGCGCAGCGGGGATTCTGCGCTTTGGCTGTATCTATCCAGTTCAGTCACCTGCCTTCAACCCTTTCCCCAATTATCTTCAAATAAAGTAGTAGTTTTTTTTTTTTGTTTTTTTTTTTGTTATAGGTAGCTGCTTAACATGATAAATCATTCCATGAGCTGCAGTTTCATTAACTTTCTTAATTACCATCTGGATCTTTGTCAGTGAAACACAGGACCTTCCCCACCAGCCTAATGGAAAACATCTACTGATCGCAGCCTGACGGGACGACGGAAAGTGTTGCCCATTAAACAGAATGATTGAGGAGATGACAGAGGAGAAGAAAGCAACACTTTAATTAGCAATGGCAACTTTATGGACGGGCAGTGGTGTGAGGTTTAGCTGCGGGATTTTAATGGCCCTGTTTTAGGACTCCTACTGGGCCACATCCCAGACTGATGACCAAGTATTACTCTCCTTCCACCGCTGCACTTGCACAGGCTCAGCTGCACAGTCATGGCCACAAAGACCTTTCGGTATCTATGAAATTTCCCTCAGTATAAATCAGCAGTGCTAAAAGTGAACTGCAGCCAGGTGTTTAAATACAATGAGCATCTCTGTGATAAATCCCAGGCTAACTATGTCAGTACCATTTTTCTTCCTTTTAATTTAACTTTTTTTTTTCCTTTGGTTGGATCAAGGTTTTCAGATCTGAAATTTGTTCAAATGCATTTTACATAACCCTTTTTATGCATTTTTTTTTACATTAATACATAACACATTTCAATACTCCACCAAAAGAAAACTTTTGTTTTGTGTTGCTAAATTACTGATCTTTCTATTTAAGCCACCTCATGATAACGAGATGACTTTACATTTATTTACCCTACATATGAATTTACAGCTATTGTTTGTCTTCAGCACGGTCTACATGTACAACATTGACCCGATGGTGACTAACGTTGCTGTATGTTGTATGTATTCCAAAAGTGCAGTAGCAAATTCTTAATCTCTAAACATTTGTGGAATTTGACTTTCCAGGCATTTTTCCAGCTCTAGGTAAGTGTGGGGAAATATTTTAGATATTATTTCCTGCCTTAATATATTTCTGGATTAAAAAATATGTATACATATATATAAAAGATCTAGATGTTCATGAGCAAAGTTTTGAGTTGCTTTGGTTCATTCTTTTTGTCTGTGTGCTATTCTTGCCATCCATCCGTTCTGCCATTCATCCATCCATCTGTTCGTCCATCCACTTCAGTCATGTGTACATTCATCTCCCTTTCAATACATTCTGGTGTAGGTGCAGATTTGGAAAATTAAAACTTACTATTGACTACTTTCGAGATGTCAGCCACATTAGGCTTGCTATAAACTTTTGCATTTGCTAAATGTGCCAAAAAAGATTAAAAGCAGATGTGCTGTCACAAACAGCACACGCACTTCCACACTCCACCAAAAGGAGGCAGGTGGTCTGCCACAACAATAACCATGCACTGCAGGACTCCTTTCCTGGCTCATTTATTTCATAGCACCAAGGTGATGTTTCATCCAACAGGTGCAGTGTGCAAGTCCTAACAGTGGAATCCTACACCCCACACATGCATAAGTGTTCTTAGCCCGGGCACTTAACCCCAGGCTTTCTGTCAATTCACAGCATCTGTTTACTGATTTGGGTGTATTTGTGTGTTGAAATGGGTGAAAATGGTGCTGAAGCATATTAAGGGGTCAGTAAGAGTAGAAATGAATTTGTAAGTGCCGTCCATTTAACGCCGGAAGGTGTTTATGAGCCCTGACTCCAGTCATACACCCATTTAAATCTAGAATTCACTTTTCCCCACACCAGTAATGGCTCATATAATCAAATCCTCCCTCAGAACATATCTTTAGCATTACTCAGGTTTCTGTCATGAGCAGCTGCTTTTGTCATTGTTCAGGACAGTGAACTTGTTTGGGTTATGTCATTCACTAACTAATCATTTATTTTTATGTTTTCAGTGTATTTCGACAATGACCTCCACTGGGAGGGCCATACAGATTATTTTTTATTTTATCTCCATTTCTATTTCCATTTTACTCTCAGCTGCTTTTACAGCGTTCATGTCCGTGTCCTGCATACCATACAGGCCTTGTACAGTATGTTCACTCCTTGGACAGACTTGGATAGAGTTTTAATCTACTGCTGTTTATCTCTTTCTCTTCTTGTTGGTGCCGAATGAACTAAAAACCTTTTCCAGAGAAAGAAATTTTTGCTCCAGAATTAACCAAAAGACTATTTTCCATCTGTTGTTCTTGGACAACGCTCAATTTGTCCTGCTAAAAACAAGGCTATTTTTCCCAGTAGTTTTGTTGTTTAATAAAGAGGCGGTAAAATATAAGTATTAAAAAAAAAATCTTCTGACTGGCATAAATGTTATTTCACAGTGTTGTCTTCTCCTGATTACTTGACAGTAGTTAAAATGAAGCTCGACTCCAAACTACTGAAGTAAGCAGGGAGTGAGATAAATGCTTTGCTATGCTAATTGTTCTTTCATTAGCTTGTTAATTGTCACTTTGCTTTCTTTGCACCACAGCTGCAAGATGTAATTCTTGGCTTGTTAGCAGCATGTCATTCCCAGCCAAGAACTGTTTCTCAGTTCTTTGTCTGAAACATGGTGGACACTCACATGTGATCCTCTTTCTTCTGTCTACCCATAAGTTATATGAAAACAGATTACTTAAAAAAAAATTCTGATTATTGATTGACAGTCCTCTATTCTTTTCTTTGCACACACATCTCTACGTGTTTCTAAGCTTTAAGATCAAAGATTAGAAGTTAAGTGCATCTCTACCTGCTGAAAAATATATTAGATGGATTCCAAATGACTGAGGTGGGATATATCCTTTTTACAACAAAAATGATACAAAAGGAAATAAATTAATCTCTAAATACTTTACAGCTTTCTATTCATCAACCATTTCTTCAGAGATTAGCCTCTAATGATTTTCATTGTAATAGCCTAGAAAGAATAAGACAGCAATGGAAACTACTGCGCTAAATAAGTGACTTATCTGCTTTGCTTTTACTACTTCAAAAGAAATCTTTGTCATGACATTTTAATAATAGGCTAACCAGATTTATCATAAGATATAATGTCTTACTTATAGTCAAAACTTCTATTATAAATAAAGGTTAAAGAAAATGGATGGATATCTTGTTTACATTTATACTTTCTCCTGGACCTGTGCCATCAGGTTTGTTAAAGTCTTACTCTGCTCACTCCCACAGTTATTTTATTTTATTTCATTTTTGTGTTTACGCTCTGTTGCTTCGGGCCCAACGCCAGCTGTCTGTGGGTAAGGCAGCGTTTAGGCGATAATTGGTATACCTCGCGGTGTACCTCCCTGCCCTTTGTGGAGCATGCAGACATTACCAAGAATTACACAGTTATTATTAAAGCTTGCTCTGGACGTCGGATGTTCCTGGCAAACATTTGGTTTTTCAGAGCCGTCAGATATCTTTACTTCCTGTGAATTTTGATTTCAAGTGAATCTTAACCAAACATGTAAGATCAAGATTTGCTTTAGCAGTTATTTTCCATGTGCTATATTAAGAAATCAACTTCAGCTTGTGAGGAGTTTAATTAAAGGAAACGTGAACTTCAGTGAACTTCAGTCAGTTCTGTCAGAGATTAAAAGTTCTGATTGTTAAAATGTAATAACCCATCTGAGAGCGTCTGTAAAAAGGAAGAAAAATAAATTATATATAATATTATGTATTTATTTTCCTTTTGGGTATTTAAACTATTTTTTTTTTATTTAACTGGATTTAAATAAGATGAGAAGAGGGAGGAATACTCTGGCTTCCTTCACCACTCTGTGACGACGACCAGCATAAACTCTTTGGCCGACTTTTCTAGTAATAGCCGACCTTCGTGTCGGCTCAGTATCTTGGCTAAGCGAGACAACCCTGAGGCTAAATTGTGCCATTTCTTTCAACATTTGGTGCTCTTTAATATTTCCCCGTTGATAATGGTTCTCTTTTCTCTCTGTTGAACTTTAAGAGGCACTTAGATTTCTTCCTCTCGCTGCTTCCCCTCAAACACATAAAAATACATACAGAAACGAGTTAATACATGCATCATATGAAAAACATATTTGTTTCTTGTTTGACATTAAAGGAGATAAGATTTGAATTTTTTTTTCACTAGCAAATTCTGGATTCTACATGTATTCTCTTATTATGAAGTACAAATACATTTGAAACTGTGTAACTTGGGTCAAACCTTCTGGGTGTTCTTCCACAAGCATTTCATATTGTTTTCCGTTTCCAGTAGCAGTCCAGTTCTTACTGACAGAATTGGTTTAAGTGAGTCAGTTTGCAGGTCATTTTTCTTGTCCACACCTTTTCAGCTCTCCCCACAAATTTTCTATGTGAATAAACCCCAAGTTTTTTGATTCATTCCCAATTACCAGAACACACTTGATGGCAGTTATTTCAGCTAAGAGTGTGACGAGATGCTTCTGTTGAGGACCAGAGAAACATTTAAAACATGCACATATTGGTTAGGATAGTTTTGGGGTTTTTTCCCCCTCTGATCATCTAAATTCCGATTTGAATTTTGTATTTTCTCGGATTATCTTTGCGTGATAGTTGTTTGACAATCTGAAAAGTGGGTAACAAAAAAGCAAAAACAAAAAATCTGTAAGGAGGCAAATACTTTTTTCACTGCACTGTACACACTTGAGATAACTCTGTAATTGACAAGGTATTTCCATTACACAGAGTTGGGCCTCCACTTACTCAAGCTGATCGGACCGTATCTCCCCGCATTCATTGCTTTGGAGACCATCATTGGCTGATATCATCCCCGCAGTAAAACTCTGCGCTGGAAAGATAAGATTTGTCTTTGGAGTGTAACCTCTGACGGAGGCACACATGCGTGAACTGTTCTTTATCATTCTCTTGGATGGAGGAAGGACTTTTGAAACCTTCGAAGTGTAACCTGAAGAACTATTAAGAATTGCTGTCCGTGCATCCAGCCTTTCTAAAGCTCTGTAAGGCCGAAGCTGAGAATTGGGAAACCCTGCGGCAGAAGCTCGTTGGGAGCATCAGGACCGAGTCGACTTGCAGTTTCCTTCTTTGTGCGTCCAAATCAGCAAACAAACCAACGCCATTCCCCCAAAGACTCTTATAGCTGTTCTAGCTATTGGACTGCTCCTTTGAACTGGATTTTGGAGATTGTTTCAATCTACCTGAGGTTGATCACCTCAAAATAATAATAATAATAATAAATTCAAGTGTCTGGGCTTTGACAAATTAGTTAAATAAGATGATTTAGCCATCTTTATTTTTTACGTTGGCTTAATGCTTCTTATTGAAGACTTGCTGTTAAAATGCTTTGTGAAAACTGCCACGTGTTCAAACTTTTGTATCCAAGTTAGAGTTTGAATAACGTGCATTGAATGATTAATTGATTTCAGTGTTTCATTTTGTTCATCATAAGCCATTAGGGATTTGATCCTTTACTCTTTACTCATTTTTCTTCCCCTCTCCTCAGTAGTTTGAGGCATGCTGGTGGTTTAAGAGTAGAGTTATTGACGGGATGTTTTGACTGTAAGGTTGAGCTAGTTTGTTAATAAATATTCAGCCTTCAACTTTATTAATAATTTCATCAATAATAAATTATGAATCATACATATTAAAAATGACATAGGTCAATCGTTGCCACAATTCTCGTTTCCCCAACAATACGCAGCTATGGGAGATGAAAGACCTTAAAAATCAACAAATGATGAGAATACATGCCATGCATGTAACATAAAGAGAAGGCAGGAGCTTTTTGTGCTTACCAGAATGCAGACGTCAGAGTGCCCATTTAATTAAATCAAACAGTATCAGCAGCTGCTAATGTTTTGTCCAGTTTCTCCTTAATGATTGTAAGTAGCTGTTCCTGCCTGTGTGCTGCAACCCCTGAGGTTGTACAGAAACAGTTACAGCACTCTGCAAATTTTGTCGTGTTGTCGTGTCAGTTGGGTGAAGGCAAACCTTTTCAGAAATCATATGTTGCCTTAACTTTTTTTTTGTCTTCTTTTGACTTTCCCAGCTCACTTTTCAAGACGGAAATAATGACAAAATGGCGAAGCGTTTTGTGGCCGGCTGAGCCGCGCCCCGCTGCGACTCAGCATGGCATTGTCGCTGTGCCCTTGTTTGATGTTCCTATGTTTGTGTCCTTCTGTGGGCACCGTATGGGTCCCTCAGTGTCACCGCATCAACATGGCTGCGAACTGCTGATATGAGCTTTAGATTCAGTACGGGGGAACATAACCTGTTGCTGATGAAATGCCCCTTAATCTAAGTGGGAGGGTGTTGTGTGTACAAACACTATTGTGGGAGTATTTGCATTGGGCCTGAGGTGGGTGTTTATATTTATATTCTCTAAGGAAAGGTTGGAAAATGACCTGTCTCCCATGATTACATCCTTGGTAAGTGGAAGTGACGAGGTAATTGTGAAATCTATTTAGGAGAATTGTTGCCTGTCTCTCTTCCTTCCTCTCGATGCTCCTCTGGTTCAGGTCATTAGTTGATTCCTGTCTATTTTTTTCCCTCCTCTCCACTCTTTGTCATCTTTTTTCGTGTTCTTGTTTTGTTCACAGTCTGTTTTCATTTTTCTCTTGTTTACTCCATTCCCTGGCTCTTTACAGCGCCGGATTTCATACTCTTGCTGGAAAATGTTTCACTCTGCTGTCTTTGCTGTCGCAGAATAAGTGAGTTTGTAGGAAAAAAAGAAAAAAAAATTCAGCATCAGCCAAATCCTCTCATTTTGAGATGCTCAGTAACAGAGAGAATGTCACTTAGCTGACAATCAGCCATGAGGGATTCCTGTTCAGTTTCGTGTTCTACATGTTCGGGTCGTGTTCTTACGCAGGTGCCTTTCTTGTGTGTCTCATTCAGTGGCGGCCGTTCCTCCCAGGTCTGAAGTATGAAGTGATAGACTCAGCTTACATCTCCCTCTACACAGGTAAGGACATTTCATATATATATATATATATATATATATATATATATATATATATATATATATATATATATATATATATACAAAAACCTTTCATATCAGTTTATTTACGACCAATTTTTATAAAACAAAATTAAAATTTGGATCTGGGTTGTTGTTTATTTTTTACTTTTAAACAACAATGGGCTTGCTTACCATTATTATATTTTGAAATGTTCTTTGTTATACTTGGTCTTTGTTTTGCTTGCACGTAATCTTATCACATACAGAAACAATTTGAAATGTAGGACTAAGCATTGACATTTCAACAGAACTAGGCTGGTTTATTGTCTGTCTTCCATTAAATGTTGATTTGATCATATATTTTGGATCATTGTTCTGTTGAATAGTTAAAGACTCAATTTCAGTGTTCTGGCAGCGTTCGGCAGATGATAAAAAATACATATATCTTCAAAGCTATAAATATAGGATTATACTACATCCATAAAAACATCTACAGCGGGGGGAATGGGGGGGAATGGGGTTTACACACAATACATAATCCAGAGATGTCATTGGATCTGGCCGACACCGCATATGCTCTACTTGTGTCACGGTATTTGCAGCAAAGCTAAGAACTCTGCACTCTGAGTAGGTGCTTAACCTCTGCAGCACCAAGAATAGCAATGTGTCACAAGGCATCAGTTACACTGAAAGCGGAAAATGCCTGCTGCTCCAGAAATGATGCGCAGAGTTGTCAACTTGAGCAAAACCGCAGTGTTGCTTGGCTGTGAGCCAAACCCAGCGGCCTTGTTTATGACGAGCTGCGACAGAGAAGAATGGGGCCTCGTACATCGCAAGAGGTCACTCGCTGGATTCGGGCATTACCTTCTCATCATCTTCCAGCAGCCATCCATCCTGTCCTCCTGTGTCTCACCCTCCCTCCTCACTAGTTCACGTTACGTACACAGGCCAGAAAGCGTTTGAGATTCATTCATGTTTGTGAAATTATGCCACCGTGTGTGGGGTTCGTATGTGTGCTTGGCGCAATTTAAGAACAAGAGAGGGGAAGTTGTATCAAAGTAATTCTATTACATTTTCATTTTTAATAAAACCTTAAGAAATATCCTTTTTAGAAGGACAGCCTATTAAAGATTCACATTATGTCTCATGGATGCAAGTCAAATTGGTTTCCTTTCAATCTAAAAACTGATTTTTCTCGTTTTATCTTGGAAAATTAAACCTGGTAGTGCAAAACAGTAGAAAGCTTTCCGTGAACTTGAAGAGCACTCTAAATAAGAAAATTCTATCATTTCCTATAATTATTTTTTCTGATCTTGCCAGAAATAGTAGAGCTGATTTAAACTGGATGCTTTTGCAGCATGCAGATATTATGCTTATCCTCTAAATTGTCAATTAGATTGATGTTTTCCACTTTATAAACTTTGTGTTAGCTAATCCACATTTTTGATCTGTGTTTGGGATTATCATCTTGTTGTACCACTCACAACTGTCCACGTTTTAACCATCTAATTGTCAGTTTGAGGTGAAACTTGAAGAATGTCATTGTTTTACCCAGTTTGTGGAATCTAAGAGTACCACTGGAAGCCCACAGCATGATGCCACAGCTACCATGCCTGACAGTTTACACAAAGTTCTTCAAATGTAATTCCTCACATTGACATCTCCAAACCTTAAAAAGTGCCAATTTACGAGATGTTTGTTTTGTTGTTGTTACTCCGATGAAAAAAGAAATCTCCAACAAAATCTGAAGTTTCCTACTTCGAGACATACGCAGCGGAGTGATCAAAAAGTCTTATTGTCAAACAAAAAGAAGCTTACAAAGGCTTACTTTGTGTACCATATGCACATATAGACTCAGGGTGTTGCACAGTTGACCCTTGTGACCCCTGTTAATTACAAATCATGTCTTCCATAAGCCCTTGCTCCCGATTTGCCATTAATCACACATTCTCTCTCCTCCCTCCCCGCTATCGATTGCTGTTATTATGACCGCTCTGTTCTGGATTTCTTTTGACCTCCAGATTATTTTTCAATGTTTCTCTTTTTGTTTTGGCTACTGTTGTTCTTTATTCATCAGATAACTTTTTTTTTCTTCTCACCTTCCTCCTGCTAGCTTTTTGACCTTATGCACCCTGTCAATAACTGTGACATTGACAGGATTTATTGATTAGAAGGAAACTTTGTAACAGACAAAATCACATTGATAAGAAAACCGCCATGGTTTCTTTGTCCCCAGATGAGTCCAGTCTGAAGATGAACAGCGTGGATCACATCCCTCAGACTTTGGCCAGTCACATCCATCTCCCAGCAGAATTTCGGCCACAGGGTCTGGAAGGAGACATGATCACACCGCATGGAGCTGATATGCTGAGGCCAGACCCCAGGGATACTTTCTACAGCAGTATGTCTGCCATTCAGAATTTTGCCCTGTTTGCCTTTTCCACAACGTTTCATCCTGAATTTCTGGCTTCTCGTTTCCTCTTCCTGTCTAATTAACTGCACGGTTCCCGGCGGACTCTTTCTTGCTGCATTCAGCATTGCTGTAATTTAATCAAACTGCTGGCATTTCTTTTTATGTTTCCTGCTTTTGATATTTTCCACTTTTGACCCTCTTGACTGTTAATGTCTTTATGTAAATTTCAAGTCATAATTGTTTCGCAAACTGTCGAGTCATTTCTGTCTCCCTCTTCAGCCCCAGTGATTGACCCCTCTCGGCTGCAAAACGTTCTTCCAGCCTGTCTCTACTCTCCAACCTACGTAGTCAAAGATTTTCCCATCGCCCGATACCAAGGCCTTCAGTTTGTAAGTCAAAAAGAAGTGTTATGTGCTTTTGTTTTAATATCACTGGTCTTTACAGATGACATTGTGGACTCTATTGCAGATAAATGTGGCCAGAGTTAAAGTTTGATTCAGTCAGATCCCAAAGCATTTTCTCGTGGGATCTTAGAAGATTTTGGACAGGTCTGGGTGTTTTATTTGGAAGGAAATGCTTGTGGTCCATACATATTAGTCACATGCAGTAACAAGGCAGGGAGACATTTCTGCAGCTCCCTCAGTTTTACTGTCAGGAATTTTAGCAGCCCTCAGTTTAAGTATTGTTTTTCATCTTGTTGCAGTTGACTGGGCTTCATTTGATTGATACATTTTTACCAACTTCCTTTATGAACTGAATTTGATTGCACATTATATCAATAAGACCAAATCAAAAATGTAATTGGGTTTTAATTTGTCTTTATGATTGGATTAAATTGATTTAGTCATATATTTCCATATATGAGTTAAACCTGTTAGTCTTGTAAAGTGGTCTTAGATTAAATTTGATTAAAACTGAATCAATATTATTATTATCTTTTAAATAATGCTGGTCTTATGTAAAAGTCCAACTATGTCTGGGAAGGACTTAACCACTGTTTCAGCATTCTAAGTATGCCTTTATTTGGGAGTTCTGAAATTGAATCGAAACCAAAGGGCACAAAACAGAAAGAAATAGGAGCACAAAAATGATGTAGGTGTGAGCATAAACACAGAATCAACAAACTCTTTGTGTCAATAGGTAAAAGTGGCAATTGTTGGGCTCTACTCCCCTCTGTGGGAGTACAGATGTTACTGCAACAGATATAAACATGGGAAGTGTTCAACCGAATCTCCTCACTGTAAATTAGGCTTACAGGTTAAATTAATAAATGAGCATTTGCAAGAAAAACTGTTTAAATCTCTCTCTCTTTTTTTGACAAAGTCGCAACTAATTTGAAGTTTGAAGATTTAAAGTGAAAAGAACAGTGGCTTCCCTGCTTGGGCATGTTAGAAAGAGGAAGCTATCAACTCCCAACATTAGATATCCGAGGAGACAAGTGGTTTAAAATCCTGAAAGGGCTTCAGACTTCACAACTGTGTCCTGGCACAAAAAAGTCAGCTCCACTCTGCCCGCTGCTTATTAAACAAGTCAAGGGGCTTTTGGGATTCTGTTCTGGGTTCGCATAAATTAAAACTGGAATGTTTCGATTCAGTGGATCAGTGGTAAGCCCCTCAGGAGGAAGAATGAAGCTTCCCCCGGAAAGAACGCCATGCCTACGGAGATGCTTTGCAGTGGCTTAGAGAAGCTCTGGGGCTGCTTTGTTTCCTTTAGTGCTGAAAACCTACATGGTGAGGATTCAGTCAAATATCAGGAAATCCTATGAGAAAATTCCATGCCGTCTGTGAGGAAGGTGAAGCTTACGCCATCAAATAGGACGATGATTTCAGTCATATTTCAAATTCCACCAATGCTTGATTTCAGAAGAAATCCTGAAAGACACGAGAGTATTCATTGCAGTGGTCTGACTTGAAACATATTCAAAATATCTGATGAGATTTTAAAAAAAGATGGTTGCAGGACACAAAGCCAATAATATTAGTGAATTTAAGGCCTTTGTCTTAAATTCACTAAAAATTCTTCATGAATTATTCCAGAAGCTGTTCTGTAGCTTTAAATCGGTGGTTGGTTACTTGTAGATTAGATGTGATGCCAAAACGGTTGATAGTTAATCATTAACACTCATCTTTTAATTAAATGTGAAACAGCTAAAATTTCAAACCATCTCCTTGCACAAGCATGTATTCAATAATAGAGTTGTGTATGACAGTCTGGACTGAGATGCGACTCTTTTTTCAGGTCTACCTATCTTTTGTCTACCCTAACGACTTCACACGTCTCACCCATATGGAACGGGAAAACAAATGTTTCTACAGAGAGTCTCCTATCTACTTGGAGAAGTAAGCACATTTAGCTTTATCTGTTTGAGAGACAAACAAACATTTGTCTATGTCTTGAATAAACAAACAGCTACGCAGAAAAGTGTCCTAGCGACCTTCATGGTACAAGCTTAGGCAAACTCTCTTACTTACAGCCTCCACTTATAAACCTACAAGTAACCTTCAGTTAATGCATGTGGTCATTTGTGGGTGCTTCTTCTTCCTTTGTCTGCCAGATTTGGTTTCTATAAATATATGAAGATGGATGAGGAGGAAGATGACAGACTGTTCTTTTTCCCCAACCCAGATGGTAAGTTATAATGAGCAAACACGTACTCCTTACAATAATCCCTGCACACACACACAAAAAAACACACACAAACCTGCAGCTTGTATTTGAACAAATGTTCGCACTGTATCAACTTTGAATCTCCTTCATTTGACAACAGACTTTCTTGAAGAAGAGGAGGTCGTGGATGCAGAGGACGAGGCAGAGATTGTTGGGACGCATTCGCCCAGAAAACCTTCTCATCCAAGCCAGTCCAGTCATATGCATAATTCTTCCCATCAGCACTCAAAAACTGGGGCCACACCCGCAGGCAGAGAGGAAGAGCAAGGTAAAGAAGATCTAAAAGAAGAAGAAGAGGAGGAGGAGGTGGGAGAGGTCAACAGTATCATACGTCACAGAAAAAGAAAACAGTCTTTTCACAGGGATAGACAGAATGATGAGAGGGTTCTGGACAGAGACTGGGGAAGGGATCATACTCGTGGGAATATGAGACAAGATACAAGGAAAGGACTTGAGGAAGACCAACCCATAGCTCTGTTACCAGACGTGGACAGTGTGGTCAGGGGTCGCACTTTGTCCTGGGTCTATACTGGTCCCGCAGACCAAGACCTGAACAAGAAAGCCAAAGCACAAGGTGGGAGAGGTGATCTTGAGGTACCTCCTAAAATTAGCAAGTCTTCGCTCCTTTTTCCCCAAAAAACCTCCCTATCTGCACTCACCAGCAGAGCGAAGCAGATCCTCAGCAACTCTGCCCATAGCAACTACCCCCATACTAACAGTAACAAGCCTGTTGGGAGCAAGAAGGAGAAGAGAGAGGAGAGCAAGATCTACATTACCAGGCCTCGTCCTGCGAAGGAGAGAGAAAAAGAAAGGGAACAGCGACGGGAGAGGAGGGAAGAGAGGGCATCTCGACATCCTAGAGAAGTTTTCCCTGGAGTATTTTTGTACCAAACTGGGAAGACCACAAGGCTGGTAAACCTGGGTCAAAGAAGACATGGCGGAAGGGGTGGGTCAGTGGTTAGGCACCTTATTGGTGCCCCTCAACTTTGGCACAGCCCTCCTACTAAGGACAGTAAGGCATCAGCACATAACAAAAGTGTCAACATTCAGAGTGAAACTGCAGAAAAGTCTTTTAGCAAAGCAGCAATGACAAAACAGCTAGAAAAAATCAAGAGGAAAGGCGAATCCCGAGATTTAAGGACTGCTGTCACAGCTGACCTGCCCAGTAAAAGAGATATCCAGATCCCTTTGTCCTACCACCAAGAGCCTCCTCCGACCCCGGCCTCTGAAACAAGGTTAAGCTATACAGAAAACACAGTCCACAGTCAGTTACGGGTCACTTCTTACCTTAGGACCTCAGAGATTACCGAATCTCAGCATCAGCTAAACCCAGACTCCCACCTCACTGACATCGATCAAGATACAAACCGCTCTAATCCTGATCCCAACCCCGATCCAGAGCAAGAGCTGGAACCAGAGGAGGGAGAAATGTCAGATTACAGCTACGAGGAGGTCGAAGTCCGGCCAGGTTGGGCAGAGGAAAGCATCAATTGGCAGAGGACGTTCTCAGTTAATCCGATGGACTTCGAGCTACTGCGATCGGACTGGAATGACCTGCGCTGCAATGTGTCCGGCAACCTCCAGCTGGCGGAAAGCGAAGTGGTGGACGTGCTGGCACAGTACATGGAAAAACTCAATGAACGCAATGGAGGGTAAGGGTGAAGGTCCAGATCATGACTTCCCAACTCTTCTCAAATGCTACTACCATGCATGTCTTAGACGCATCCCTTTTCCAACACGCTTGAATGACTGAATGAATGGTTGACCCAGGCTTCTGCAGTGTCGAATGGTATATTAATGAGATAATTCAACTATAATATTAGTGTGTTGGAGCAGGGATTTCGGAAATTTTACAAGTTTAAACAAACCACTTTTGTTCCACATTCTATTTCAGACAGATTGTTTTTGCAACAACCATCCTGGGTTTTTCTTAAGGTTTTTTTTTTCGTGTGTTCTCCAGAATCTACACCCTGCTAAGAATCATCAATGTTGAGAAGCGCCGCGATTCGGCAAGGGGAAACCGATACCTGGTAGAGCTGGAGTTGATGGAGAGAGGACGCAGCGTGGTACGGCTTTCAGAGTACATTTACCTGCTGCTGCACCGTGGAAGGCCAGGAGAGGAAAGCGTGGAGAACACAGACTCCGCTCCGGCCTCTGCGCCGCCCCCGCTTCCCTCTGCGTCTGCAACCAGCTTCACCACCCAGCATCCGTCTCCTTCCACCAGGTCCTCGGTGCGGCCCGGCGCGACACCGTGGAGCACTGCTTACGCTAAGCCTCTTCTCTGCCAGCCTGTCATGCTGCAATGGAGGCGAGATGTCATGGTGCACTTCGTGGTGCCGGGTCAGTCAAAAGCGTTTCTTGCTCAAAAAAAAATTTAAGTGCATCATGAAAGAGACTGTTTAAACTATGCTCTTTATATCTAAAAGATAAATTTTTTTTGTATGCATTATTGTCCTGTAGTGAAAAACCAGGCTCGCTGGGTGCAGCAGTTTATTTCTGACATGGAAAATCTTCACCAGCAAACAAAGGACGACAACTTCAGCATCATTATTGTCGATTTTGAGAGTGAGGACATGGACGTGGAGCAGGCTCTCAGAGAGAGCAGGGTGCCAAAGTGAGTGTTGGGTGATGTTTTGTAGCATGACACAAAAGAAAAGAAAAGAAAAGAAAAGAAGAAAAGAAAAGAAAAGAAAAGAAAACCCTTAGAGCTGTTCAGAAGTTTTAAAAGTTCCATAATGGTTACAGAGATTTTGAGATTTATTTTATTTTTTTTACAATGTAATGCTGCATTAACAAGCTTTCTGAAGGTTGTGGTATTGTAATGGGCTGGCTGCTGTAGCTTTCACATAGTGTTTTTTATACAAGGCAGTCATTCTGGTTTTTCAGGTCAGTTAGTAAAAAAAAACTTCTCTTTCGACTTCTAACTTGGAAATTTCAATTTTTAGCAAATTGGAATTATATCACAACCAACCAATGCCAATGGAAAACTTTTTTTTCTTCTTTTTTAATCTTTTAAGATTAACACAAGAAACAGAAAAACTCCATATCTGTTTATTCTGCTTTAAAATATATATATACCAAGGTGGGGATGCTTGGGAAAACATGGTATTTACTGAGGTGGTACTTGTTATAAAATGTTAGAGGACCACTGCCTTAAGGCTCCCTTCAGGGGGGTTCATTTGATGTTCTTATATGGATTTGTTTTGGCAGATATGAGTACCTCAGAAGAGAGGGAAACTTTGAGCGCTCGGCAGGGCTGCAGATCGGCGTGGACACCATTAAGGTTAGAGAAACAAACACACCGAGGGAAGACACGCTGTGTGAGCTGGCAGGGTAAAACCCCCTTGCCCAAGGTCAGGCAGTGACCACTCGACCTTTTATGGCTGATAGGCAGATGGAAAGAACACTCATGCATAATGAATCTATCACTGCCGGGCCGGTCTGTCACGCTTTGCGGATTGCCCACGTCTCTGAGCCCCCTCCTGCTTCCTTTGACCATCTCCCACTGAGCCAAGCTTGGGATGGCAGGGAATTGCTTAGACGGGAAGCGTCATCCCCTCTGCTTTGTGTATGTCAAAGCTGTCACATCCATTTCTTTTTATGGCTTATTTGTGTGCATACGGCCCTGCTGCATTCTCCGTTGGTTTCTCGATCACACATCTGTGCACACCGATCCAGACAGGGCTGAGAGCTGCCCAAAATCTGGATAGACGTTGATCCGCCATTTGGGTGTCAGGTCCGTCAGTATGAGATGACGGAGTTGTCACTCATGTCTAAGTGACCTCTGGGATATTTACGTTAAGACGAGCTACTGATGCCAAGCTCGCACTTCTCCCCTGTTTCAATCTTAAAATACCAAATTAGACACAAGTGACCAATCACTCACATTTAGCACTTCCTTAGAGCAGTGTTAACCTATGGGGGGGAGGATACAAATAATTAAACCTAATGATGCTTAGATTGATGGAATATTTTTATTTTTCTACTGCAGGACAGTCACAGTATAGTGTTTCTTTGTGATCTGCACATTCACTTCCCTCTGAACATCTTGGAAAGCATCAGGAAGCACTGCGTGGAAGGACGCCTGGCGTTTGCTCCCATCGTCATGAGGCTGAGCTGTGGTAGTTCACCTCTGGAGCCTAATGGTAAGACACAACTGCAAAAAATAAAAATAAAGCATCTTTGCGCATCTAAAAGATTTTTTATGAATTCTTGATTTGACTAATCTCTTCTTCACATGGCAATCTTGATTCTTTCACCAATTTGGACTGCTATTCAGTGGGAGCCTGGCTGCTTTTGTCTCACAGGTTATTGGGAGGTTAATGGCTTTGGGCTGTTTGGAATATACAAGTCAGATTTTGACAAGATTGGAGGAATGAACACCGAGGAGTTCAAAGACCGCTGGGGTGGAGAGGACTGGGAACTTCTCGATAGGTATATTAAGTAAATGAAATTGTACATAAATAATTCCCTTTGAAAAATTACGTCCCTTTCTTGTGACCTTTTTTCTTTCTTTCCATGTGTTCCTTCCTTTACTCCTCCTTGTTTTTGTCGTGCCCTGCTCATATTACTTGTATCTCGCTTACTTTTGTTCATTTCTTTTATTCTTTATATTCCGAATGAATCTTGACATGTCAATAAAGCTTCACTGTTTTAGATTCTCACACATAAATGGTAGTTTCCGAGGTATTAAATGTCATGTAGAGAGGAAACATTGTTATGAAAGATGAGAAAAGGAGTAGTGTATTTATTGCAGCCAATGTCATAATAACATTGCCACTGCATAATTTTTTATTTTTATTGTGTGCAGTCCTGTCTCTAACCTTTTTTCGGAGACTTTAAAAAGCACGCTACAGCATCAAGCTCACGTGGGATCCTCATAATTCCATGTGCATGAACATATCCATGTATAACTCCAAATGTTTTTAGGTCTTAAAAAATATAATACATCTACATTATTCACAAATCCTTCATTGTGACTCTGAATTGGCCAACATAGATTTTCTTTTTTTGACTTTTTATCCCGACTTGTTTGCTTCTTGATATTACATTTTCCCCTTGTTCTTGTAAAGGCGTTATAATGTTACAATATTTTTTAAGTCATTCTAATTCCATAAAGCACATTCAGAAAAGATAAATAAATGTACAGAAGCACTTTTTAAAGCAAACTTTTCTTTATCTTTACATCGTTATTTAGTTGTTTTCAATATATGCAAATATATATATATACAGGTGCTGGTCATAAAATTAGAATATT
>NW_015114836.1:84918-103708 GCF_001443285.1 Poecilia latipinna
ACTGTACAGAGAAAAGTTATTTTTGTCTTCTTTCTCTGTCCTAATTGGTGCAATTTTTTTTTTTTTCAAACAGAATGGAAAGCAGCTGTTTTGTGTGGACACGTGCGTGCAAGCAGGTGTGTGTGTATGTGTGCGTGCGTGTGAGTGAGTGACTGACTGAGTGAGTGCTGGTTATGTGCTATAATTACAGGAAGCACCTTTTTTTTCTAACAAGATGTAAAAAAAAAACAACCTAAGACCTTTTTCTAACTCGCTCTTACAGTAGAGCTAAATAGAATGTGCATCAAAATGTTATCTCAGTATGATTCACGTACAGTAGCTCGAGTAGAGGAGCTGTGTTTGGTTGCGCAGTATTTCTAAATGCATTGACTACTATTTGCTGGGTGACGGAGGTGCTGAAATTCTTCTTAAAATGGCAAACGTAACAAAATGGGTGGAGAAATATTTTTTCCAAGAAATATTGAGATACATCATCTTTATATCTCTTTCTTACCTAGTGAATCTCTTCATTCTCCGTTACTTTCGCTCTCTGTCGCTGTTTTGATGTCGAGGTATTTTTAAATGCTCCTAAATGTTGCTTTCTAATGTAGGAATAAGATACAAATGGCTATCAGTGAGAACTCGGTTTAAGTTTATTTGCGTTTTATGCTGCTGTTATTTAAATACAAGGTTAATTTACCCTGATTTAGTGATGATGCAGTAACATGCGTGGGTGCTCCTCTTTGGTTTCTTTGAGTACACTTGAAGTTATCATCTTTAACCTCTACAGACAGGAATCTTTATGCCCTCCCTACCCCTAGCCTCTGTCTGATCTGGAGAAAGGAGCAGTAAATGCAGCGTAAAAATAAATGAATAAATCTTTTGCAGTGTTTGAGCTAATGTACTGACAGCTGAGCATTTATGGCATTACAGTGTTTGCTAAATACACTGCTCAAAAAAATAAAGGAAACACTCAAATAACACATCCTAGATCTTAATGAATGAAATATTCTCATTGAATACTTTGTTCTGTACAAAGTTGAATGTGCTGACAACAAAATCACACAAAAATCATCAATGGAAATCAAATTTATTAACCAATGGAGGCCTGGATTTGGAGCCACACACAAAATTAAAGTGAAATGTTCCCTTTATTTTTTTGAGCAGTATATTTAGCAAAGCCTTAAAATAAATTTGTCTTTTAATTTATTTAATCTAATTATTTATTTTTTTTTCCTAGAAAAAAATCTGCCTTAATTTGAGTACATTTACTCATTGGCAAAAAAAAAAAAAAGTGTAAAAACAAATGTTTTCTTTAAAGTTTTCACAACTTTAAACATTAAAATTTATTTATTGCGTGTTTAACTTGAACAGAGATTTTATGATTTTTTTTACACTACCTGTTGTTTTCCAGAGGTATACCCATATATATTATGCCCTTATTTTATGCCCAGTGTTTTAAAGAGGGCCATTGTGTGCTCAAAACTCTCAACATGAAATTTGCAATTAAATGTTTGGTGGGTTTTTTTTTTTGTTTTTTTTAGTTGTATATTTTTCAAAGCGAGCTAATGCAACTGAATTGGGAGATGAATTTATTTTAAAGATTTTATGCATCTTTACACGGACTACCAAGAATTGTGATTTGAAGAGATTAAAACTACTTTTACGAGAATGTCACAGAAACGGCTACGAAACGCATCAACCGTCTTTCAGTTGAAGAGAGCAGCTCACGTGCTTGTGTGTTGATACTCGGCTGTTTCACAAATGTGTGCCTTTATCAGGGTTTGGCTGCAGGCAGTTTCATTTTTTTTTTTTTTTTACTATTACTCTAAACTCCATAGAAGGCAGGGACAGACTGAAATACAAAATTATTTATCAACAAACTGTATTGTCACTGTAAGCTCGGTTACACTGTAATATGAGGATTTTCTATGTTTTATTTGATGGCTTATTGACATGTCGGTGTATTTTCGTGTGTCACGCTAAATGAGAAAGGGTAGACGTAAACACTGAAAACAACCGAGCAGACGGGGTGATTGAGATTGGGGAGCAGCTGCAGTCTAACAGGATCCCACCCGCTCCCATTATTTTGTCTGGAGGCTGTCCTTTTAATGGTTGTTATACTAAATGGCATCATCTGGGGAGTTTGAGATCGGACATAAACAGTATAAGAGCTAACGATCTGATATTGACTTCTTGATTGTGAGAATTTCCTCTAAGAACCTTTTTATCTACTACAGGAAAAAAAAAGGCCTATGCTGTACATTATTTAACAGTGACATGTGACTATTTAAAAATAAAAGAAACAAGCAAAGTACAAGACAGTATATATAATAAAACTTTAAATAGGAAAATACATTCTGAGGTAATTTCTGTGAAATTGTTTTGTAGAGAAAAGGTTTTAAGAATGTATTGTATCTTTATTTTGATTTGTCATTTTTTGCAAATAAAATTTTATGCCTATGTCTGGAAATATATTTTACATTTGTTTGGTCTACTTTGGGGAGTGGATTGGTTATTTCAGGTTATGTTTGACAATCTGAAATGAAGATAAAGTGACATACACGTTGTGCCTCATCTCGCCACATGGTGGTGCTCAAACTACATACACTAACACACAAGGGAGTTTGGAACGCATAAACTAACGAAATGTTCGTGAAAGTTTTTCTTAAAGGTGGGGTTATTTAGTTGTGAGAGGGGGGGGGAAATGATCAAATTAATTAAAATCCACTAACTACAGATGTTAGGCTACTCCTGAGACTAGTATGGAAAAAAAGTACAAAATCCTACATTCACCACACAGCAAATATGTTTTCACTATAGCAGTCAGATGAATGTTAAATCAATTTATCATAAGACCAGTGCAGTGGAAAATAATTAAACGTGTGTTTATTCAGAGTTTACATGATTTTGGACTTCATTTAACGTTTGTGGATTTGCTCATACTCCCTGAGTTTGCAGATTTGTTTTGTGTGGCGTGGAGAGACCATGAGGTAAGACTTATTAGTCATTGTGCCTGCAGGCTGGTTGAGACAGGAGTTAACGTCTTCTGATCAACTCTCACGAGACGTTTTAATTAACAGCAACAGTACGTGCTGGTGTTATTATGACTGAACAGCTTACACCTCCCAGTTCCCCTGACTGAATGACTCACAGACTGTATAGTCCGTAGATATGTAATGTGTGTAAATCATTTTAAATACAGTGTTCATACCTCTGGAAACTTTTCACATGTTACAACAAGCTTGAGATTGAACCCGTGCCTCAATCTCAAGTCTTTTGCAGCGTCTGATGGGTTTTCTTTCAGGGTTTCTTGATATTAAGCTCTTAACCAATTTTTCCATCAGCTCTTGGCATTTTTTCTGTCTTTGCTGAAGAAAAGCATCCCCACAGCAAGATGCTGCCAGCAACATGTTTCACTGTGGTGGGATGGTGTTTTCTGATTGATGTGGAGTGTCAGTTACTGCTGTACTGACCAGTGTTCTGTGAGTTGTTTCAGTCATAGAACAATAAGAGATATTGTTTTAAAACCTAGCTTTGTTTTAAACATCAGAGTAACGTGTTCCAACACTTGGTGTGCTCCTTGATGCAGTTTGTTCACTAACGTTCCCCAATACATCTCCGTGGTCTGTGTAGAAAATCTGTTTGAATGGGGAAATTTCTGAAAGCAGTTATCTGCATTTTATTTGAGGGTGTCAGAGTAAAGGAAGCAGGTTATAACGTGAGGTTAAACTTTTCCTTCCACTTCACATTTATGCACTATGTTGCGTAGATGTTTCTAATAAAATTCCCCAACATACATTAAAGTTTATAGTTTTAACATGACAAGATATGAGAAGAAGCAAGAGGCATAAATATTTCCTTACAACACTGTGCAGCGATGCTTTTTCCCAGTATGTTTAAGCTTGTATATTTGTAAGAAATACAATTTAGACATCTCTGACATAAACCCATTATGTAATACAGTTGGACCTTGTCCCGGTGGTGACACACCCTGCTTTGCTGTGTGACTGGGTGCAGTGTGATTAGAAACGGTTCATCTTAACTTTCATCAACATGTTTTCTTCATTTTCACTTAAGCATTTCAAACTGTTTAACCAATTCTAGATTAGTTTTCATAAGAGATTTTCACAATTTTTGTTGCTAAAAAAAAAAAAAAAGGTTTAAGGGGTATTGCCTCCAACGAGCTGATAAAGAAGAAGTACTATGTCAAGAATAAATGCAGACTTTTTTAGGGGAAACAGAAAGAGAAGCATTTACATATGTGTGTTTAAGCTATTAAAACCCCTTCCCATTGAGTATAAGCGTTTAAATGCTCTTTCAGTGAAAATCCTAAGCCTCTATAAATCAGAATAAACAAATAACCAACTTTTCATATCCCCAGGCTTTACATAGGCAGTTTCTACCACAGTCTGGACAGATGTTAGATGTATCAGTTTCAAGTGACTAAACAGCAGAATCCCCCCCAGACACACAATATGGTACAAGTACAAACCACTGATTTATTGATACCAACAGAAATGTTTAGAGCTCAAACAAATTTATTTATTCATAAGACAAATATATGAGAAAAATAAAAGTTATTTGTTTTTACAAATGACTCCACAACTCTCCATCATTAGCCTGGCGTCCCTAAGAAAAGTTAAATTTGTAGCAGACATGTTGATACATACAAGTTGTAAAAGTTATGGAAAACCTGAATACATTTATTAACATATGAAATTTATATGAATAGAGTCACAATATTAAGTTCATTTAAATAGTTGAGTTGATCTCTGAGGCTGGAAGACATTTTAGACACCATAACTCTGTACATAAACCAGCGAGGGACAGCACTTTTTTTTTCCTCCATGGCTTTCAAACGTGGTTTGGATTTCTGGTTAATATCTTGAGCACATGCTTGTCACTTTTGTTATAATTTCTAACATACTACAGTGCAATATACTACAGATTGAAATGCAATAGAAAAGTAAGTTGTTGTTGAGATTCACAATCAAAAGTTAAACTGTCATAAGTTATTTTTCCACTGTTGTGCATTTTTTATACTTCTGCTTCTACAGTCGTGTGGACAACTAGTTTCCCCAAATTCTTTGAATTTATGTATTATTTAAATGAGGAAACAGCAGGAAATGTAAATAATATTTGACAGATAATTTGAAATAAAACATATAATGCAAGGCTTTTTTTTTTCTTTAAAAAATGTCATTGTCTTAAGTCTATTTTAGTGACAACATGCAACATTGCAAAAAACTAGTACGTGCACAATAAGAAAGGGACGCGGTCCTCTACCTTTAAACCTTTTAAACTTCTACTGTGATTGCAGCATTATAGACGTCTCTAATTATGGGAATTAATGCATTTACAGTACAGGTACGTTCAGCCAGTACTACAGTCAAATTTGGAGTTGTTTGGTTGGCTGTTTGGTTGGTTAGCCATGTCCTGATTGGTAGATAATGTCCTACTGTGTTGTCACTCAGCTGCAGCCCCGCCCTCCGACACATCTGTAGTTAGTTGTTGAGCCTCCTGCTGATGAGTGTGCGTGAGGCGCCGATGTGGAAGGAGAGAGGACCAGTTAACCGGCTTTTTAAATGGTCTTTTACAATCATTTTCAGACTGCCGAGCAGCTATACTGAACTTTTTTAAATCTATGAAACCGAGTCTGGCAATATTAACAGCGGTAGCACGGTCTGTCGAGTTTCAAAAGACTGTTCTACTTTGGGGAAAGTTTAAAGCCCCCACAGACAGAGTTCGGCGGAAAGGTAAGACGGGTTCTCTTCAACTTTTCCCAGCTGGTTGTAATTGTGACTGTTTGATAGAGTTCGTAGCAACACATTTTCTCTTCTGCTCCTTACAGTCAGCATGTCAGGGATGCATTGCGTTGTGTAAACCAGTTTAACCAGCTTTGCGGGAAGTTTCGACGGCCGCTGTGATTAATTTCCTCACTCCTACGAAGTGTGACATTCGATTCCCAACAATGGCAGGTCTGAGCAAGGTCCACATGAAAACCCTAGAGGACCTGACGCTAGACTCGGGATATGGGGCGGGGGACTCCTGCAAGTCCCTCAGCCTGTCCTCCTCCAAGTCAAATTCCCAGGCCTTTATGACGACCCCTCACCGGGGGAACTGGTGGTATTACTCTGGCTCTATGAACAGCAGGAACAACAGCTGGGACACTGTCAATACTGTCCTCCCCGAAGACCCGGAGGACATCTTCTCCAAGTGCCACCGCTTACCTGAGCTGGAGGAGTTCCCTTGGACCGAGGAGGAAGTGGCCAGGATACTGCGCAAAGTGGCCGAGAGTGGTGGGAGTGCCAAGTCGGGATCTGCCTCTGTTTTCTCCCAGGAAGCGGTGCGACGCCTGTCCGCTCTCCTCCGTAGGGCTCTCATCCGCATCTCCAGAGAGGCCCAGCGGCTCAGCGTCATGCACTGTCGGTGTACGCGTTTCGAGGTGCAAAGCGCCATGAGGCTGGTGCTCAGCTGGGCCCTGGCGGATCATTGCGTCTCCGCCACCGTCAAGGCCATCTCCATGTACTGCATGAGCGCAGGTGAACTGCTGAGGAAGGGCAAGTCTGCCCGCTGCGGCCTCTCCTTCTCCGTGGGGCGGTTCTTCCGTTGGATGGTGGACACTCGCATCTCCGTCCGCATCCACGAGTACGCGGCAATCAGCCTGACTGCGTGCATGGAGGCTCTGGTGGAGGAGATAGGGCTCCGGGTGCTGATGGCCGAAAGAGGTCATTCGGGCGCGGATTCGGGGTCAGGATGTGCCCCAGTGACTGCAGAGGCCTTGGAGGCGGTTGTGAACAATGATGCCGAGCTGTGGGGAGTCCTGCAACATTATGAGCACCTGATCTGCGGAAAGAATGCCAATGGTAAGCGAATTTTAAACTACATTGTTTGTGTTTTACACCCAGAGCAGGTCTGAAGTATGCTGCCTTCAAAAGCACATCTCAAAATATTTATATAATATGTTACATAATCAACAAGGGAATTTATTTAAGTAATTCAATCTAAAATGTAAATCTAATTCATTTTACTTTTTTTTGTTTGTTTTAAAAAAAAAATAAAGTTTTCAAAAACAAATCTGAATACTATGTAAGGCCAATGAAAACAGACTTTGATTCTCAAAAATGTTTTGTGATGCCCTTTTTAAGGACATCCACAGTACTTATCAACTTATCAATAGGGTTATAAATTCGGGTCATTTTGATCCTGCTTCTGTTTGAAGTGGGGATACATTTTCACTCTGTTTTTAAGTAAACAGGTGTTAATTTTTCACCATGTGGTTACAAACAATACTATTAAACTTTAATACTTTCTTAACATCAAAAAGTCTGGTGTACTTGTAATGGGCTTGTCTGGAATTGAGCCCAAAATAGTTACTTGTACAACCCTGGGCTCATTATGTTTACATATTCCTCTGACTTGTTTTGCTGTGTGTTCATGCATGAGAAAACTTCATCAGAAAGTTTTTGCTCTGCCATAAAGTCTCCCTCCTGTGTGCTGGTTACAGCTCTCCACTCTGGCACAGCCCGTGTGTGGAAAAGGTGAAGTGTAACCTCCTGCTGCATACAATAGCTGCTCTTTGTGAATGAACGCCTGATGGATTTGTTCCTAATTTGACTTGTCAGAATAGGAAAACAACGGTTCAGGCATATGTGAAGAACAAAGAAAGTATTTTCCCTCTCAGCAGCTTCCCATAGAGAAAAGACAACTGTATTCTGCTTTAGGCAGCCAAATTTGCCCCTAATTAATTTCAGAAATGGAGAAGTCACAAGTCATCTGAAACCCAGGCAAGATACTGGTTTGTTGCCACAGCCTCGGGTTTACTTCTCTATCCTTAACTGACAGTGTTCACATCACTGTTTCAAAGTTTAAAGTTTCATCCTGTGCATCTTTCCTTCACTTGCATTAATTGGTGTCCACCCTCACAGATCTTAGATTTTTCTTATACCTCTTTATTCCAGCTCCAGCTGTGCATCCTGCTTTCTGGTCATCAATTTCCTGCACCCTCCCATTGAAATCCTTTCCTCAAAAATCCAAATGTTCCAATTCAAGAATCCACAGAGCACAATTTCCATGACTGTGTTGGTAGTCCAGCGATGAGTTGATTCATGAGCTAGCACTGGGACAATGTAACAACCCTTTGTTTGTGGCCTACTACCAGCTCCCCGGAGCAGAGCTCTTTATTGTGGTACAATGGTCTTTTTGTTGTGAGATCATGCAGCTTAACCCAATACAGAGGGATTGAAAACAAATGCTGGGGAGGCGCATCCCCCAGTGTGCATTATAGACAAATGAGAGGGAGAAACAGAGGGGTACATATAGCAGTCAAAAGTTCTGCTTTGAGGAAAGTTTTTATTATGAAGTAGCATCATTTAATGCAAATATAGTGCACATATAAAGCAAAGACTTGCATTGACTTCCAGCTAAATTCAGCCAGCATTTAACTAAATATACGTGCTTGCACAGTTCCTCACTGGTTTCTTAAATTTCCGATCCTGTTCAGCTTCCAGTGGCTTTAACTACCCCATTAGGTATTCATCTGCAATGTACTGGACTTGACGGTTGCCACATGCTCAAGTTGGCGCTACATCATTGAAAAAAATAGGTCCATTATTGAAACAGATGTCTTTTGCTTGAGTTTTCTAAGTGAACTATTTTGGTGAGTTCAGGTTTTTGAGGGGGGGGGGAAAGAACATCTGTGTGCATGTGTGAGTAATAACAACACACTATTCTTCTGACCACCCTGGCTATTTATAGAATCGATACTGACCGTGAAAGCCACATACCACTCTACCACCTTACCACCTGTAACTCCACACAACTGAAAGTATATACAGTTGGTGACCCTACTCGCCTCCCCACAACTACCACCACCAAAAAAGTAAAGACCCATGCAATGCAGATTAGAAGAAATAGAATACAGCTCCATCTATTAAATCTCCTCGATTTCACTTAATTTCTTTTTGTCTGTCTTTTTTTTTTTTAATTTAATGCTAGTCCTACATCTGGAACTGTTTAAGTCAGAAATGACTTCAACGGCTCCAAAAACAAAACTTTCTCCTTTCCTCTCTCCCCTCCCCTTGTCTTGCCCTCTCAGACTAAGTCCCACTTATTTCTCTCACCTCTGGCACCATCCCCCCCACCCCACTCTTTTTCTTTTTTTTTTCCCCCTTTACCATTGAATTTACATTTGCTTCATCTTTATCTGTTTACTTCTTCTGGTCTACTGAGAGTGCATTAGAAGAACTCTGTTGCGATGTGCCAGGATCTCATTCATTACTCGTGCACATACTCATCCGCCCATGAGCTTTGACATGCACGTACATGCTCCTGAAACCAATTTAGCCTTGATTTGCATGTGTTCAAATGGCTCCAAAGTACTGGTTGGATCCTCTAAACAATACCACTATAAAGAAAATCTGTTCCATCACTCTTTTATTCACACAAGAAAACGAGTAAACTCTTCCCTGTACAATTTGTTCTGTTTGTACTGTAGAACATTTTTAAGTGCAGAGTAGAAGCTTTGCTAATGGACAGTGGAAGTAGTTATTCAATCATTCATTCTTTATGAATGTCACGCAGATGTCTTTCAAGCTCTGGTCTGGATGTTTGCACAATTTTCCAGTTGTAGTCTTGTTTGAGTACTCGTCAGCTTGTATTAAAATTCACTCCGACCATTTTCCATCCTCCTTTTGAGACTAGTAAAGTAATCGGAAAGAATTTTGATATGTAAACTATCACATATGAGCCCATTGGCCACCAACAGCTACTTTTAACTTGCATTTATCCAACTTTTGCTTTTTGCTCTCACTTTTTTTTGTCATGAATGGCCATGGTGTTATGCTTGAGCTTAGCATTCCAGATGAGTACTCTTCAGCTGATTTTAGCTATGTTCTCAGCTTGTACTTCTTTTTTTGCTATGTAGCTTGTTTATGTACATGTGCACTAGGTTGGAAATTAATACAGCTGCTGTAAGCAACTAAACTTGAGACAATTGAAAATGGGATGTTATTAAAATAGTAGTGTTCTTTAAATGTAATTATGCAACTACATAGTTAGATTCATGTAGTTCGAGTTTAAAACGTAAGTAAAATTTTGTAAGAACTTGAGTTTTTTGCTCCAAAATGCAATTTTCAGTTGCTTTTTTAAAGGTGGCTTAGAGTGCACTGAAAAAGGGGGGAAAAACATATGATTTGCTGCTCAGTATTTCCCTAAATATGTAGTTAGTCCAGAAAGGGGCGTGGGAACCGTGGGCAGAAGGATGCAATGAAAGCAGCCCAGAACTGTGGTCACACAGATGGGGAAAGCAGCACTCTGAAAATACACTCCCTGTTTCACAAACCTGGAGGCTGATCAAATTCAGATTGGGGGTAATGTATGTGGAAATTACTTTTAATGGAGAAATCTTGAGAATATACACCGTGTAAATCTTCATAGATTTTACCAACTCGGCATTTTGCCTGATTTACAATGACACGGAGTAAACTCCCTGTACGGGACAGTGTTCAAAGCCAAAAAACGTGTCTGGCTTTAGTGAATAATAAAGGATAATCCTTCGCTAGACAGTACAATTTGTTTGTGGTTGAACGTGTGTCAGCTTTATGTTAGGGTGGCTGGTTCACCCCAGGCTATTCCCATTCATAGAGATGGTCCATGTCACTGTTTTCACTGGGTTCTTGTCTGGTGCCAGCTGTAAAAACACTGCCCCATTAGGTCAGTGGTGTGCACGTGTGTTTGAATGCACTCGTCTCTGTGAGCTTAGGTTTGCTTTTGTGGGCACCAGTCATTCTTGTAAAACCATGAGTAATGGTTTCACAGATATGACACCACAAAGTATTTGTCTGGTTTTTACCCACTAATACAGGTTGCAAAGGCTGTGACATTTAAAAATACCAAACCTATATTCATTTTAACTTTTCCCATCTGTAGACGTTTTAATATTTGATTCAGTTTTGATATATAAGATATAGTTTAACTTTCAGCAAAGCCGGTTGTATCATTACACCACCATGAGTCATGCTGCTTAAGAATAATCCACTGATGTGGAGGAACACAGCTGAGAGTAACAGATGTTCAAGAAAAAGACGTATTGAACAGAGATCAGGACATGAAGTAAACCATACACATGCACATTTAAAGTCACTGTCCAGTGGGTACAAAATCTGTGCCCACAGAAAACTGAAGAAGCATGATTGACTTCAAACTTCCCTGCTTGTTTTCCCTAGAAAATGTTTCTTAGGTGTGGCACATTGATTGCTACAGAGCTGTGATTGTTGTTTAAGGAAATCTGATTGACATGGTGGGTTGCGGCCCAATTAGCTAATGTGGGAAGCAAAAGGCCTGACTGAAGGATGGCTGAGTGCATTGCTTTAATGATTGCAGTAATTTAAAGGAGTCACAGCAAACCCCACCATCCAAGGATGTTTAGAGACCAAACTGTCTACTGTTATCAGATGTCATATGATCAATGATTGACACTCTAGCTATCGGACTAACTTACTACTCTTTATAGAAAGGGTTATGCTAATTTCTATTCTATAGTTATATAATTATAGTTATATAACTATAGAATATATATATATATAGAACTATATATTATAACAAATGTATATTTGTTGCATATGATAAACATTATGTACTTGTACACACAGTTGAGGTGACCACCATGCTAGTTTTTTTAGATAGTTCCAACTTAAAATGGAAAGGGTGAAATCAGAATAGCTGTTGACTTTAGAGATGGAAAATGTTGTCTAAACTAGGTAACCTGGATATATTTTCTTTAAAGCTATGGATCATAAGTTGTACAAGAAGTACCATTAGTGGTAAACATTTAGTATTCATCATATAAAGAAGCAAATTTGAATAAGTTAACTGGAGAGCTGGTAAGCATGAACATCGCAAAAAATGAGTCATCCATGCACATGCATTTTTCTTTTTATTAGGAAGTTATCAAAAGAATTCTGTTTCTCATATGGATAAGTCAAATAGCATTTGGAAATCAGGTTTTAGCATTTTTGCAGAAGTTGTTCTTGTTAAACAGAATTTGAAAACCCCCATTGTATGAATAAAGGCAACCCTGAGTATCTACGAGCCAAAGCATAGTCATTATATTCTGAGAGTCTTAAATGTGTCATTCAGAAAATCTCTGCACCCAGACTAATGAAGTATTGTTAACTTACATTTCCCAGGATCTTTTAGATATCCAAACATAACCCTTCAAATGTGCTAATTCTGACAAGGATGTCTTTTTTTTCCGCCAAACACCTGTTACACACCTTTATCTCATTAACAGTATTTTTTTTCTGATTATTTTAATTTATTTCTACTTTCTGTCAACAGACCCTGTGTTCTTAGTTGCAGTTTTAAATCTGCGGTGTAATGGCTATAACACATTACAGCTATTACTATTCTATTTCAATGTTTGAAACATCATGAGCTATAAAACAAAGATGTTATCCTGAGGAAGTTGTGAAAACCTTTATGATGGCACAATAAACTGAAATAATGTAATTACTGATCTGCAGAGCCAAAGCTGAGAAAACATTTTACTTTAGAATGAGCCAAACACACCCTTATTAACATCTTGCTACAATTACCTTAGTTTGCATGTTAATATTTTAAATATAAAGGAAAAATAGGGGAGCAATTTATATTTAACAAACAAGACTTTGTCCTTTAGAACCTATAAATGCTTAACAGGTGTTTATTAAAAGGTGATTGAGTCTCAGTTTTCTCTTTCACATAGTTTAACAAAGACCCTGGTTATACATTTGGACTGGGCATTCATCACTTTTAACATCTACCCCCTAATTACCATATTGGAGGCAGCATGCGCTACAGAAAACAATAAATGTTCTCAACATGCCCTACAATGGCTGCAGTTTTTGTAAGAAAACATCTGGCAACGGCCTCAACCCTCTCAAAGTTTATTTAGAGATGGTTAGATAAAGTTGCATGATTTGACAAAAAGGAGAAACAAACAATGCTGCATTTAGTCTTTTCTTCTAAAGAGCTCACTGATCTCATGAATGGTAAACTGAGGTCTTTGTAATGTGGTCTTCATAACCCGCCAAAATAAATTTGTTCCCTGGTGTGTTTTATGAGGATAAAATATACCAATCATCACTGTTCGGGGTATTTAAAGAATTATACATCTACTTGCACTGCTTTCACTAACTTAAGAAACCTGTTTTTGCTAGTTTTGAAGCATTTTCTGGGTGATTTGGAGGTAAAGTTGAATTGCTGATTATTTCAGACAGCGAGGTGCTGCTGGGTGTCTGTGATAAGGAGAGAAAGCTCAGATGAGTGTCAGGGATTGTGTGGAACCAGATTGTGTAACTAAGGATTGGACATAATAACCCCTTGCTGTGCTCTTTGGAGAAATTTATTTGAGTCTGACTCAGGTCAGTCTGAGCCAAATCTTTTCTGCTGAAGAGGAGCCTCTCGATGGAGAATTGCTGCACTAAATGCATATGTAGCAAGAGAACTGCTTCAATTGCTTTAGTATGTATCAAAGGAAAAACAAATGCACCTTCTGAATGTTTTAGTCAAACTAGAAAAGTATATTTACTCCCTATTTTTTTAAAAGGCAGAAATGTTATAAGCTCACACATTTAATGTACACAACTAACTGAGCTTTGCTAAAGTTGATGTGGAGTATTTGGTCACGCTAACAAGTCTGGATTTTCTGTGACTTTCTTAGTCTCACTCACTGAAAGACAAACTATTTTGACTGTTATATGCTTCTTTATATTTTACTTTCCTCGGGAATTTAAGGTTTGCTTGTTAAATAAATAACTTTACGTTGTTAAATGCAAAGCACCAAGTGCATTCAGTTTATTTTTGTTTACATATTCTAAATTACAACTTTAAAATGCCTTTGCATGTCTAAATGCAAATCTGCTGATACCTTGTGGACACGCATACACCTCTCTTCAGACTATTTTATCTTAAGGACTGTGTTCTAATGGAGATGGTTTTCACAGAAGCTTAATAAGATACTATAATACTCTGGATTATGTATTATTAGAGGAAATTAATAAATACATATAAAGAAAATAGTGTTTTCCTTGTCAGTAAAAAAAAAATGTATTGTTTTGTTTGTATCCACGCTGTGGAAATCGGCAAAACAAGCTTTTTTTGTTGTTTGTTCTTCTGAGTGTACAAAGACCTCTTAGTTTATCTTTTGTTTTCTATGTCTGCTGTGTGTTTACCAGTGAAAGGGTGGCAGCAATGTTTTGCTGAAGGCAAGCACAGTGCGAGTAGTCTCAATAATCTGGGATTTTAATGTGCACACAGAGTCTCAGTGAACCCGAATGTGCAGGTACAAATGATGTTAACGTCACACAGCCTTGTGGTCAGCAAACAGCTGAGCTGACTGGGACTCATGAATTAGGACTTAAAGTGATACTGCGACTAACTGCTGTGCATTTTAATATTGTTGGCAGGATTGATAGAAAAACACAGTTCACTTCATGTTTTCAGGAATAATTTATATCTCACCTTACTTTTCAAGGAAAGTTTAAAAAAAAACAAAAAAAAACTCAAAAAGCCCTTTTATTCTTCAGATGGAGGGTTGGTTGAGAAGTAAAAGTGTTGCAAAGTAAAATGTGCAAGAAAGCTCATGAAAAACTGTTGCTAGAATTAAATATGCGTGTCATTGGCCATCAGCCACCATGCCAAGTTCTGTCAGCGGCTAGCCCATAATGAATGGGTTTGGCTAAATTATCCTCCTGTCAGAAGTAGGTCATTGCTGTCTTTGATATTTTTACTCCAAAGTTTTTGCTTTGATTTCCATTCTGTAATCTTATTGTGACGGTGTCTGCACTTCATAAGGGGTCTGCTTTGTGTTTGCATGTGTTGCTCTAGGGTTTTTGAATGCTGACTAATGTAGGCATACAGTCTGCGTGACAATTAGTGACTGGTTCTGTCTGAACCTGTTTGACTCAAGCCAAGAAAATGCAGATCAGTGTGGAAGAAAAACCCAAATTGAAAGAGTTTGGCTTTTCTTTTCTTTAAAAATTCCATTGATAATTACATGAATGCAGTGTTAATTCCTCTCTGTCTTTTTTTTTGTTTGTTTTGTTTTGTTCTTTGCACCACCCACTGCTCTTTCTGTAATCCTGTATCTGCTCACTGTGGAATGCGTTTGTTGGGTCACCAAGCTTTGAGCTTCATCAGCAACAACACACATGTAAACATAACTTGCTTGAACCACTTTCGGTCCACATCACAGTGCATTTCCCTCCCCTCCCAGACTTTTGCTGATAACTACACCAGTGTGGTTTTGAACCAATTTAAACTGTGATCTGAGAATGGTTTTGTCTGTGTGCTGTCAAGTATTGTCTGATCTTCACTAAGACATCACCCAACATCCAATTCTTGGATTTTTAAAATCATTGTTACACTCTTAATTCATATTGATTGCAATCATTTTTTCCCCAATCATTTTAATCTCTGTTACTTTTGCATTGCACTGCTTATTTTTTTGTAGTTCCCTCTTAGGAGTACACAATATGCTAAATTCATTTTACATATGGACCCCTGTTTGTAGTGTCATCTCCTAAAATACATCACCTGCTGGGTCAAGGTCATCTTGGAGAGCATATGGTTCGATTAACAGAGCCACAGTGGTGCACACACACACTGCATATTTGGAGCAAACCTCAGAGTAAGGCTTCCTGGAATTCTCTTGTGGTTGGTGGAGGGAAGGAGCACATTTAGCGGGCCATTTGGAGAGCACATGTGGGCACAGGAAAAGCAGACGCCATCAAGTAGGACACACTCTTCTACAGTGTTCAGTTGCCTTTCTTTCGACAGTGTATCTGCATCTTGTGTCCACCATGTGTGGACCTCCTTTCAGGAAGTAAAATAAACAGTTCAGTTCCCAGAGGGAACTAAAGGAAAACGTCTGCTTTTCAGTGCAGTCAGTTACAAAACATGTCACAATTTTTGCTGAGGAGTGACATACAAATCTTTTGGTGGAACTGTTCATTTATTTTTATTGTAGACCTAAAACACTTTTTTTTATACACATAATCATCATAATCATAATAATCTGATTTGGGCTTTAAGTGAAATCCCCGACTGCCTGTTTATTCTTTTTGCAATAACACTCCAACCAGATGCTTTTACTTTTGCATTCTAGGGCGATGGTGGTCCTTATATGATGGGTCTCTTGGGATGTCATCCAACTAATTTGGGAACATCTGTAATGAGTGGCTCTTGTCAGAGTTAGTTTGTGTTTGGATGGGTTGTGTGAATTAGTGGCCTCTGTCTATTCAGTGACATCTGTTCTGTTGCTTTCTGTTGGCCAGGCTGTTACTGTGCAGTGTTTTCCATCTGTGTGTCACCACAGGTCACAGACAGTTCTGGACAAACTACACCCCAGCAGTGGTGGCCAGGTTTTCCCCTCAGTGGCCGTATGATCGGCTTATAAAGGATGTAAATGGTTGGAGGTGGAAGATCGGTCATGTGATGTGAGCTGGAATTTCTCACCAACTGGATACCTTCTTATAATCCCTGTATGTTCTCTTCTTCCTCAGTGTCATACTTTGTGATGCATGGTTTGGGCTTTGTGACAAAGCAGGTTGGCTGGGTTCTTCAAATCTTGAATTTATCCATTTCCATCTTTTTTTTTTTTTCTTTTGCACCAGTTTCTCCAAAGCACATTCCACCCAAGCGACCATTTCCAGAGTACCTTTGCTGTGTTACGATTTGGCACAGTTTTTTTCCCCCTTTTTTTTTTTTTTTTTTTTTTTCTTCACATGGAGGCTGCAGAGGAAGTCAGTCAGACAGAAACTTAACAGACCACAACTTTGGTCTGAGGGCACTTCTGAATTTTAGCCGCTTTAGAATTGAGGTGTTGGGTATGACATTGACATGGTCTAATAACCTCCAGTAAAAACTTGCTGATAGTAACTGTTGTTTTAAAACTACTCTCAATATGTGATTTTTCTGTTTTGTTTGCAGTCAAACATATTTCTAAGCCAAATTTGTCTGTCTTATAAGCAAGAGATAACCAGCTATCAGCTATCCGACTGGAAGTGTGAAACAGCCTGCTCAGGAGGGCTAAAGCTGCATTGTTCTTTACACCTGGAAAAACTCCTGTCACTCCAGCTTGTTCTCTGACCTTTCGTTAAAGGACTTTTAACTGCAAGTTTTAAACAAATGCTTTTCACATGACCCCACTTCTAACCAAAATAATAGTTCAGAAAAACATTGTGTATTTTATTAATTTCGACTAGATGCTACAGTAAAAAATAGCATGCACCAACTCCTTTTCCCCGATCTGTAGTTACAAGCATACATTTTTGTATTGTTTTTTTTTTTTTATTATTATTATTTTTTGGGTTAAGTTTTAAGTTACAATACATAGGCTGTATGCATGCGTCAACACCCCGTGTTTCTTTATACATCTGTTAAATGGTGTAATAAAAGCATTGTAAAGGCACACTGACAGCAATTATAATGTGCTGTGCCATAAATTCACTAACAGGGGTCAAGAAGAAGTTGTTAACGGGGATAACTGGAGCAGTGTTCTATTAGGCAACTCCACCAATAATTAGACGCTTTGTTCGATAATTGTCTCCCTTTCGAAGCTTTCTGTCCCCTAAATAAGGACCCCTTTTTGAAAGTTCAGTCTTGCACGAATAAAGGGATTGCATAGCTCGACAATGGAGGTGTAGGAGGCAGATGTGTTAGTGGTTTAGAGTTTTCAATGGGGAGGTATTAAGCCTTAGGAGCAGTGCGTCATAAAACAAGCGACACACACCCATTTGGTCAGCTGTATCCCAGAGAGGTCCAGTTTGAGCTGCCCGGACTAATCCAAGTTCTTTCATGCTAACATTTAAACAAAGTGGTTTTATTCTCCTATGTTTAAAGCTTTCTGTTTTCACCTGAGAAGCACAGGCAATGATCTGACTTTAAGGAAATGATGGATTTAAAACTCATGACATCTGACTGGAATTCAAACGCATATGTGTGTACTTAGTGGGAGGAGATGTCTTGGAGATTCTTTGTCACTCTGATAACATTGTGGCTCTGTCCTCCTGCCGGAATAGACATGGATAACAAAATGAATACAACTGCATACTCACTCAGCTAAACTTAAAATAGTTTAGATGGAGACACAAACAGATGGGGAAATATTTTTTTTTTTTTTTACATATATATGGAATTTATAGACTTTATTTGATATCTGTGATATCTAGCTTATTTTCAGGAAAGAGGAGGAGTGGCTAAGGGACTGATCTTTTTGGTGTCATCTTTGCTTTCTAACATTAATCTGAAATGTAAAGAACTGCACGACACAACATACTCCTGTGTTTTTGTTTTTTTTTAGAAATAAATCAGTAAAGTACTCCCAAATTTCTTAGTTAAACACAAACTTGGAGAAAAACCTTTTAATATAAGTGGATTTACTTTTTCATTTGCTTTTTGTCTTACTATTACTGACACGTTTGAATGGATTACTGTGGCCTTTAGCTCCATGCAGGGAGAAAAAAAACCTTGGCTGAGTCCTGCCTTGACCCAGTGGAAGGCTGGAAGTTTCCCCAAAGCTCCTCATCTCTCAGTTTTTATACTCCTTTGACCTTCCTCTGTTGGTTTTTGCTCCACATGCAGCTGCTGATCCATGTGTTCTGCAGTGGAGTCTTGAAATGCAATTATTCTATTTTGTCATAGGGAAGTAATAGAAAACTAGTAGCAGACCGTGTATTCAGCGAGGCTTTGGTTTTAATGAGCCTTTAAGTGAAAAGCATTATGAACTTTTATAAGGGTGCACAAGTAGAAAAGTGTTAAATGTGGG
>NW_015114837.1:0-757 GCF_001443285.1 Poecilia latipinna
AGAACGACTCAACATTAACATACAACTCCAGCATGAATTTGGATAAATAAATTTGCAAGTTGATCCAAACACTTAGAAATAACATGGGTTAGCTTGTTGTTGTTAGCAGTAGCATTGTTATCATAGACTAATTACTTAAAATAGCTCAACTCGTTACTCACCCGGCAGAAACAAGTCGACAGTCATTTATTGCCTCATTTGATCCTAAATGCTTGACCCAACCTGAAACTAAACTAGAGAAATTACTGTTCCCAGCGAAATAGCCATGAGAATGCATATTTACATGAGAACAAAGAATAAGAAGTAGAAAAAGCAGAAGAAAGCTACAGTCATACATTGTAGAAATCTTTTGCTAAGTAACTAAATTTAGCAAAGGTATAGCACCATTCAGCAGAAGAAGCAGAAGTTTGTGTGCCACCTGAATTATTTGAAAAAGTCAAAAAGTGAAACAGAGCTTAATAAATATGATAATTAGCACAGGAAGTGGAAATTAGTACAAAAGCAGAAATATATGAAAAAGTTGAACAATGAAACATAGCAAAAATCGTAAATTAACAGAAGTAGAAATGAGTAAAAAACAGAAAATTTGAAAAAGTGAAACATAGCAAAACAAATAGCATAAAGGAGCAGAAGAAGCATATTTGCAGAATGATTGATGGAGAAATGCAAGAAACATGAGGACAAAGAATAAGAAGTATCCATCCATCCATCCATCCATCCATCCATCCATCCATCCATCCATCCATCCATCCATCCA
>NW_015114837.1:5005-53159 GCF_001443285.1 Poecilia latipinna
CTGAAGAATAAGTTCTCTTTTGCGACACTGGTTAACTTGCTTTTCTTCCACCGGTGCTTTTTTGAGGTTTGAATATGCATTGAACAGCAGCTCAAATCACAGGGTAACTTTACCGACCGTGGCCACCAGGGGAAACCCAAGCGCAATTATTTTTTTTCATTTTGCCCATATCAAAATTGGTTTCTACATGACTAAATATATATTTAATATTTGGAAGGAGTCTGTGATAGGAGTCTGCTGCCCTGCCATTGAATAGAAGTTCAAATTTATAGGACTACTGATTGGTAAATGAAGGAGCAGGTGTGTGCAGTTTTCAACCCCTAATTTCCTCCATGTCTCTTCTCAGATACGTGGTGCATAGCTGAGGAAATCCTCAGGTTACAACTCAATAAAATCCAAACCATCTTTAAGTTTACAATAATATATATGTACAATGTACGCTTCATGCATTAGTGTATTTTTGTCTAGTTTTTAGAGCAAATATCACATATATAACTAAACACAACATGCAGAGTTGAACACTGTGTTTATCAAGGAATGTAGTAATAAAAAATAATAAAATAATAATGATATAAAACCTGAAATAATTGAAAGAGGTGAAAAGTGAAAGATATAAATTAGAGAAATTAGTATTAAAAAAAATCTGAACAAAGCATAAGAAGTAGGAAAGAAAGCACAAAAAATGCTTATCCATCCATCCATAGAAAGTGGAAGGAGCATAAAGAAATCAGAAACACAAGCAGAAATAAAATTGAGCAGGAGAAATCACATTAAGCAAACAAACTGTTAATCACAGAAGAAAGACCCTGGTGCTGGAGCTAACCTTTGTAGAATCCATCCATCCATCCATCCAACCAATGAGCCATCCATCCATCTACACACACACGCACGCACACACACACACGTATACATACATGCATACATGCATACATACATCTATTCAAATGAAAGCTTAAGTGTAACAATATTGATTTACCGCAATCAACAGCTATTGCGGGAATGGATGGCAACTTGAAGAAATCGCTGCATTTCTAAAATATTTGAAAAAGTACAATAGTAACATATAGCCAAAAAATTTAGCAAAGGAGTAGCAGAATTCAGCAGAGGAAGCATTAGTTTGTGTGCAACTTAAATTATTTGAAAAAGTCAAACATTGAAACGGAGCTTAAGAAATAGCATAATTAGCACAAGAAGCGGAAATTACTACAAAACCAGAAATAGTTGAAACAGTTGAACTGTGAAACATAGCAAAAAGCATAAATTTGCAGAAGCAGTACAAAACCACAAATATTTGAAGTGAAACATAGCAAAACAAATAGCGTAAAGGAGCAAAAGAAGCAGAAAAGATTGATATATGAATTGCTTAAACTTGATTAAAGTTTGCAGAAGATCTTTGAAAACAGTAACACCAGTAAAAGAAGAAAGGTAGACAAGCAGAATTAATTTGCTCAAAAGGGCAATTACTTCAAAAAGTACAATAGTAAATTTTAGCAAAATACATAGCACAAATCTCCAGAAGAAGCAGAACGTTTTGATATATGAATGAGCACAATTAGTTGAAGTTAGTAGAAGTAGTTAACGACCGAAAAATCTGAGCAGGGTCTTAATAAGTGAGAATGCAGTAATGCATTCTGATAATTATATTCTCCAGGCTTTTGAAAACTTTCTTCTGGCTCGTCGTAATATGAACTCTGCGGCACCAGATAGTTTCTCATGTTGATCACCTCGACGCCGGGTAAGTCCTCAAGACTATATGATAAGTCTTTTTTTTTTTACCAAGATAATATAAATACACACGTATTTTTTCGAGACGCCTCGTCTATTTCAGCCTATTTAGGGCATTAGCGTACTCACTGTGATCAATTTTGCTGTGTTTTGAACCGGAGAAATCCACTTCCGGACCTCCATCTGAATTTCGTGTGTCAACCAGGTCATGTGTCTGAAACCCAGCAATATTCCCTGCAGCAGAGAACATATTGTATTAACGGCTACATTTTCTGAAGAATATTAAAGATATCTGTGAATAGGTAATATTTCTGTGCCAATGAATAGGGTCCACTGTAACTTAATATAAGGCTATATTTTTATTAGTCAAAATAAAAATATTACATTTGCAGACACATTAAAAGTGAGTAGATTTCCCAAACTTGAAATAATATTCCTTATTCAGATTTGACCTCTGACTTTGAATTCAATCAGTAGACAATATACAGAGCCCTGAAGCTGGAAGAATAAACTCAGAGGCTCTACTTTCCATGTTTCAGCCGCTGCATTTGTTTTCTCTTTCCTCTTCATTTTACTTCAGCATGAAGATCAATAAAAATCTCTCCCTGCTCACAGTGGAACTGAGGGAGAAATATGAGTAGTTGTTGGCGGAACACGCGGTGAATGTTATGAGCTGCACTGATGCAATAAATCAGATATGATTTGTGCCTTAGCATACAGAGACACAAGGACACCCGGTGGAGTGTAGCAAAAATCAAAAGCTTAATGAATTTTTACGGTAAATAAATACAAGTCATAATGCTGGTTCTTACAAGACACCTGGGGATGCAGCATGTTTACCGCAATGGTTTAAGGCTTCGAAGAGGGAAAAAAAAATAAAAAATCACATAGCAAAATGAAAGAGTTCCTGAAATGAAACTTGGTGAAAGGGAGCTGTGACTTTGTTACAACCTTGCTACTAATAAATTGGTGAAGCTGTAAAAGATAAGAAAAACCTGCTTGCAATAATTCATGTTTGAAACTTATATGGGAAAAAAAAGATTAACCCTTCGTAAGGCGGAGAATTCATAGATGCAATTTGAAATCTGCACATCTTCATAGAAGTCCCTCTGGAGATCTCAAAGATCATGTCACATGCAGATCACTGTGCAATTAGAGGAGCTGTGGTAAAGATGAGAGCTAAACTTTTAACTAGATGGTTGTTATGGAGACTTGGAAACCAATGTTTCCTCTCAGAGCTGCAGTTTTCTACATCTGAGCGGTGCAGATTCGTTCTGCCTCCCTCGCCATCCTCTGAATCCTGTTCACCCTTCAACTTCTGTCCTCATCCAGCTTTGTTTGTCACATTTCCACTTTCAAACTCTAATTAAAGGTCTGACTGAAACACTCTGCCTCATTACAGATTTTTTATTTTTTTAATGTTTTTTCCCCATTTCACTTAAGTAACAAATATTGCCTGAGTAAAAGGAAAAATCTGACTTTAGATGACTGTTTCATTTAAGAGCAAATACAGCATATTCAAGTAGACCTGGCTTTATGTGAGAATGTAACTAATAGCTGCTTATGCCACAAATGCTGATGTGATAAATGGCAATCGGTCTTTTTGTTTTGATCCGTAAGTGTTTGGACATTTTTGGTGTTAGTTTTAGGTTAGGTTAATACAGAATCACCAAGCTAGGATTTCGTTTTTCAGAAACTTAAAGCCATACCAGGAAAGGTATTGCAAAGAGGTTCATAAAAAGAATGAATCAATACTGAAATGAGAGCTCTTCTTAACAGAAGCTGACCAATCCCAAACATCCCGCGGCCTTACCACGTTACACGCATAACTAATACCTCTGAAATAATAACAAGATAAATACTACGTATTCCTATGCAACAAATTAAATGAATGAAAAATCTTCAGCTTTCCACAAAACCTGCATGATCTTTGAAAGCTAACTACTTAAACATACTTTGAGCCAAAGACAGTTAAACTTATAATGAGTCTCAAGGGATTGGTTGTTGTTTAAGTTTTAGGATCAGTTTCTCTTTGTGAAGGAAAGTGCTCCTTGTACCACTCCACTCAACTTCTTTTCACGTATTTCATTCCTTATAAACAATGTTGGTATGACATTGTTCTTGTCTAGATTGCCAAATAACTGCAGTTTCAATTGGCTTATATTGTTTATTGATTATCTAAATATAAAAAAATAATTTTCTGTGTATTCTCAAAGGGAAAATGACCAACATGTTCAAGATTGGTTGAGCACGTTGGCCGAAATATGTTGTCGTTTTCCTGTTAATGGAAAAGTTGCTGTTTGTGATCTGTAAAAACTGATATTTACTTCTAAATCTGTTTAGTTTTGTAGTTTCTTGGTGTCTGGTTTGTGGTTCTCTGTCCCTGATCGTTTAACCTGACTGGTTTCTGTTGTTCTTCACTGGTTCATCTGTTCTTTGCTTATCTATTTGTTGCTATTTATTCAGTTTCATAATCATCAGATCATGTTTCTGTAATCCTGGACCTTGGACTTTGTTTTTGTAATATTAAGCATCTGTGTTTAGCCATGTTTCCACTTCTTTGTTCTGCATTTGGATCCTCCATAAACACCAACTCATCTGTGAAACTCTGTTTCTATATTTATGCATTCGTTTTTTAAAAAATCTTAATTGCAATTTTTTTTTATATATCCAAACTTAATTTAATGTAATAACTCAATTTATGCCCTCACTGCCATTTGCCTGATCTCCTCTACTCCTAAGAGGATTTTATCCCACAGATAGTTATTTTAGTTTTTCTTGGACATTTTTCCTGCCTTCAGTTATTTATTCTATTTATTCCTTTTAACTCACAGGTTTTATTTCACCTGCCTGTTTCCCAGAAGCTGATTTTGAACCAGGCTTTAAAAGTCTATTATTTATTATGTTTCTGAAATTCAAATTTCTGCCTTCATGTTGGGAAACTTTATTCTTAAAAAAAACAAAAAAACAAAAGTTGAATTATTTACCCACATGCCTTTAAAGTACTAAACTTTCTTTCTGAAAAATGCCTTAAATTATGGGAATATCACCTGAAAGCCCAGGATTATCATATTCCATGCGCTTTCCACCAAATCATTTTAATTTTTTTGGACTATGCAGACAAATAAGACTTCGATAAGACAACGTTTCACAACTGATGTCTAAAAACAGCTGCAGATCTACAAGACTCCAAGTTAAATATTACGCCCATATCCAGAATCTGCTTTCTTATTTTTAAGAAAGCAGACACTCATTCTTAGTTTTTATCTTTTTCCTATCTAAAATAAATCTCTTTCAAAGGCAAAAGATAGAGTTCCCAAACGACCATCTGCTTTTTTCTACTTCTTCTTCCCACCAGGTATCTGAAGACGTAGTTTTGAAACGCCTTGGTGTTAAACTTTTAATTCAACTAATTCCCTGGTTTCTGTTGTTTTTAGACAGCTCTAAACATTTATTTTGCACAAAGTATGTCTGTAACTTGCTAAATAAAAATAATGTAGCTCTTGAAGACATCATCTACACCGTTCTGTTGAAAGTCAAGTTTTAACAGCTTCCAGTCGTGTTTTGAAGCTCGGAGCCTGATAACATTTTACCAGCTGGTCTTGTCTGAGCAGCTGAGTCCGGTCATGCTGGTCCTGGAAAGGACTTTGCGTTGATATTTGAAGAAACACCACAGGGAGCAGTCCTTGGTCCTTCTGGTTTTCACCATTTACTTACGACTTCTGGACTTTTCTCTGCACAACCTTAAGAAAAAAAGAAAAACAACATAAAAACCCAAAACACTTTATTACTTTTTTTTCTCCATAGGTTTTAAACATGACCTGTCCAGGTGACCTCTTGCCTGTTAACCACTGCAGATAGGCACTAGCCTATGAGTTCACATCCACTTTTCTTTGAGAACTCAAATTTTAATCTGTCCATGTATCAATTAACATATCCACATTTTAGAAATATTTGGCTTTCATCTCACCATGAAACATCCACGTCCAGCCTGTTGTCTGGTCTCTTTTTGTTTACCATAATGCATTATATTCAGTTATTGGTCAGAACTGTTTGTGCCAGTTTTAGTTGGATTAAAAACACAGCAGCCAGACTCATTCCTGGGACTAAATGTCGCAAAGTACCCCAGACTGCCCTCTTTAAAATATCTATTGCTAGATTCCATATTGATTTTTAACTTTAATGTCCAGTTTCAAAGCCTTAAATGACTTTTCCTCTAAGTACGTCTGTGGTTTATTGACCCAATAGGGGCCATATTGACCACTGAGATCCACTGATGCTGTCCCCCTAAGAATTGAGGTCACAGTTTCTGAAAAAAGGTAAAATTAAACTATTTAAGTCTCTACTCATTACATTCAAGCACACTAAGCAGATGGAATCTCTTTCTCTTCCATTCCATGCAACTCTTTCACCTTTCTATTTGCTTATTTGTTTATTTTTTTATTTTTGCACCAGATTCAACATTTTTTCCTCCAACGTTGTATTTCTGTTTTCAGCTGTCATCCTGCGGTGATGATGGGAGTCCTGCAGCACATCTAAAAGACTCCCAGTGACATCGAGGTCTGCAATAAACAGAAACGTGTGCAGAAATGTTGCTGGTGCTTCCTGAGGTTATCTTTCATTAAGGTTCAGTGATAAATTATACAGCTACATGCTGAACCATTGGGGAGAGAGAAAAAAAATCTGTTGATGGAAAATTCACTTTCTTCTGCAAGTTTTCATCTGTCACTCTTCTCACTCTGATTTCTGTATCACTAGATGACCTGACTTCTGTTGCTCCAAAATGAAGTCCCTTCCTGACAGGAAATGGATGATTTCTTTTTCTCAATTAATCCTTTTCATAAGAAACTACTGTTTCCCCTGAAAAGACAAAAAAAGCAGACGCGTACACATTGAACTATGTTGCCTTTGTCTCCCTGATCAAAAACAAGTGAGCTGCTTTCTCTAAGCTAAGCCGCTCATGCTTTACATTCTTGCCATGTTTCAATGCAGTGAGCGCTGTGAGAAGCTGTTGCAACCTCTTAAGAGGAGAATGCTCTTTTTTTTTTTGGTTTTATTGATGGAGAGAAAAGTTGGAAGCAACTTAAGAAATTGAGCTCTTTAAGCGTCACTGGATTTTCTCTAATCTACACGAAGCTAAAACTGGAGATTGAGGCTCAAATATATACATGCACCCTTGCTAATATTTAAAGGTTTCTGAACAAGTTGCATATTGACCACATGAGGTTTCTGACATAATTCTGGCTGGATATTTTTGGCAATATTTTATTTTATTTTTAATCTTTTTGGGAGTTTTTTTTTTTTTCAGGCTTCTGGAGCAGCCAACCTACCAATTAAATGAATTTTCTTTACAACAAATAATATATTAGAAGCCAGTTTAGGCATACAAAACATTAGGTGGTGTTTCATGTCGCTGAGGGATATTTACTCAAAAATTAGTAGGAAGTACTGCTCAAACAATTTATTAAAACCCCCAAATTAAAAGGACATTCATGCTAGCTGCTGAGCTATTTTTTAAAGGATGAATTAAAGTTTTTTTGCCTTTAGGGCTAAGCTTCACTTGTTGAGTTCGTTCAGTGTAATTTGACCTGAAAGTGGGGAAAAAGAGGAAAGAATATATGGGGAATCTACTTACTCCACTCTTAACAGGCAAGACCAAGAGATTGGTGGAAAGTGGACAGTTTCAGACAAACTAACTGGACACCTAAAGAAGGTCCATTACCAGCTGAACATCAAGGTTGTGCACCGTCAGTCACTTTAATTAGCAACTCCTGACATGGCAGCGATGTATCACGTGTCAACAGCGAGTGCTTGGAAGGAAAAGCTGTTAGCAATAGCAGCCGCCTTGCCAGATCATGTAGTTGTCTTTGCTTTTCAGACACATGGAAGGTCAGTCGCAGCTGGTAAAGTGGGCATAATTAACCTCAAGGGAGCTGGGCGGGAGGCGAGGAGCCTCAGCCCCAGAGCGCAGATCAGACAGCCTGGCAGGAGGAAAGTCGGCGTTTCTGTTTGCATTTAATTCATGGAATTAAATCTAACAGACACGAATAAAAGGCTGAGGCATCCGGAGAGCCTCTGAGAGCAGGAAGGGATGCTAAGCTGGAACAAAAAATGGATTTGGTTCTCCAAAATTTAATGTTATATTATATAATGTCATGTTATAGATAGATACATGTAAGTACATATAAGTGTTCTTCTTATTAGGCATACCCTTTTAATTTTTTTTTTTTTACTGCATACATATTGTTTAATTGATTTTATCCCATCATCAGTTTTCTACGTTTTGTGTTAATATTGTTGCACCCATTGACCATATTGTGTCTGCACATTTACTGTCAGTTTTACCCTTGGAAGAGAAAACACCATTAAACATTTTATTTATTTATTTATTTATTTATTTTGAAAGAAGATGCAGTGAGGATTTCTGTTCTGATTCACAGGGAAAGTTTTCACAACTTTACATAATCTAAACAATAAACTTAATAGATCAAACTAGAAAATTCCCGAAGAAATTTAACAGGGGCCTGCCAAAGTGTGAGGTCTCGCTTCTGATTGTTGCTATGGAAACAATAAGCTTGAAATGTCATTTCAAACAATTTTTAATTTATTTAATATAAAGAGATTAACAATAGATTGTTAGATAACTGAATTGTTGCATATGTGGTTTTCCATGCCTGCTGTGGTATAAATTGTCAGATACAATTAGCAAAAAATTGATTGATTGATTGATTGATTGATTGATTGATTGATTGATTGATCCCAGCTGTGTCCTGTTTCCCTTGATTACCTTCCCTGTGTATTTATACCCACCTGTGTCTGTTGCCCTGTCGAATGTCTTTTGTCATTAGTCTTATGTCTATGCCAGTTGCTACCAGTGTGAGAGTTATTGCCATTGCTCACCTGTGCTGCCTGGATTTTGTGAATCGCTACTTCATTAAATCATCTTTTGCATCCCATCCTGGTTTGTAATGGTGCCCACCTCACCATTACAAACCACAAATCGTGACAATTCACTTGCAAAAGAGATTTTTAATCTTAGTTATTTCCTGTCGAAATAAAGGTTTAGTGAAAATATTAAATATTAAAACTTGCTTAATAATCCCACTTATCCCATACCAGCCACATCAAGCACTTTTCTAGCTGAGGCAGATTACCAGATCTGAGTAAACAATGGGCTTTATAAATAAAAGTGTGGGATAGAAGCATTTTAAAGTCCCTGTTGGACTGGTTTCTTTTCATGAGCTGAATGAGGTTTTCTAACTTTGAAAGCATTGATGGTGATTCTCTTATGTTTCAGAGAGGAAGCACAGTGTTTGAGTGGTTGCTGGTGCATCCTGTGAATGTTTTTGATTCAGAATGGAAGTGATTGGTTTTAGTTTCGGGGATAAGAAGCACATAATTGGTGGCTTGATTGATGAACCTTTTTGCTACTCGCCTCCATCATCTACATCTTCTACATTCTACCTACTTGGCCTTTACCACATTTAGCCTCCATCTTGACCTTAGCACTCTTCCATCCCTGCTCCAGTTGACAGACTTTGGTAGCTACTATTTTCTTCTGTTCTAATGAAGTTGCTTTACTCCAGCAGGGCCATTCTTGGAATCGGTGAGACCCCATGCTTCTTCCATAGTGGAAGTGTGAATTCTCCTGATGGACAGTGTTCCTAGGTGTCCTTTTTTGCCCTGTTGACAGGTTTGCTGCAGGAGCTTTGATGAAAATGTCCTTTGATTCTGGCAACATCGTCTCAAGTCCCACTTTAGTGCATTTGAGCTCCTCTGAGAGGCTGGAAAAGGACAGTTGGAGTTCTCCCTGACCAAACTGGGCTGCGCTGATTGGACATCGAGAGACAGCCAGCCACCTCCCAACTCTTCTGTGGCTGAAGTCATGTATAGTTAGTGGCCACAAAGGCAAGAAGAGCTTGATGAGAAAGTCTTCATATATCTGAATGTCCACTGAGATAATGTATCTGTTAGTTAGAGCATTGTCAGGGCTCTGGGTCTGCAGGTGCCAAGTTTAGTAATTCTTCTCTGAAAACTGCAGCTGCCTCCAGACGGGCAGATAAATAATTGGCCATGGTTTTAATTAATATAAGAGATAATGCAATAAACTTAAAATGCCTCCTATGACTTGTTCTCTAAATGGAGCTGAACATTCGGCATGGTTCAGAAACAGTTTTCCTTTTACTTTAAGGCTGATGGTGCAAAACTGGTCTGAAAGTGCAGCTGGCCCATTAACAGGAAAACCTTTAATATAAAAATATGAACCACTCTGCATGTTTTTATCCTGTCAGCTTCTAACTGAATGATCGCTCTACCCCAACACAACATAGACATTATACTGCACCTCCACCTAGTGTTAAGTCTTTGTTACTACACAAAGTGGTGTCTCATTTGGAGCTAAAGGAAGTTAATTGATGTTTTGGTATATTCACATAAAATATTAAAGCCATTTATTTTTTAATGACTGACACTTTTGTATGTCACATTATCCCAAAATGCAGATTGTGTATAGTTCAAGCATGAGTCACACATTTTTGAACAAACGTAATCATTATTTATTAGAATGTAAGTAACTCCACAGTATGTGTAGAATAACTGCAGCACATTGTAACAATACTGAGGGATGGAAGATATTTTCTATCTTCATGTCAGTTTCTCAGATGACTTTGGATGCAGTTTAATTTAATTTAAACCCTTATTATTCTGAGAGCAGAAACACAACATTCATTCTGTAACGTTTCTATTGATTAATACATGGAATCAATGAATAACTACATTGTAATTGTAAAAATTACAATTTTTACAATTAAAATCTTGAGTACAGTAGGTTTTTTTGACACTCAAACTCAAAGTATTGCTTCAGACATAATGATGGTTGAATGTTTAACCTGCAGCACCACCTGGTGGATGTTTGCAAATGTGCCACTGTTTAAGAAATTGCACACCAACAATATTTATAGACTGTAAAGTGGTACAAAGAGAGTGGGAACAAACAATATGCTTGCATTAAATTAGCCATAGCTGTTAAGAGTGGATTTCTGCAAAAACCTACAAATGAATCTTTTATTTTCCGACTCAGAACTGCAATTTTTTTTCTGCCCTTCTCTGATAAATCAGAGGGAACGGCTGAAATATTCATCCTGACAGTTCAGGTTGTCTAAATCTACTCCTCTCTTATTTAGACGACAGAAAGAAGTCACTGAAAATCACTACAATTGTTCTGAGAGATCACCTTTGTCATTCAAAGTTGTTCGTATCCTGATGAAAGTGACGCTCTCTGTCACAGAACTTGCACACATCTTCAGAAAAAATCATTTTCAAAGAAGCAGTGCAGAGCTGCTACTAAGGATTTATTTCTGCAAAGCTCTGATGATAAAAGTTTCATCAGTTTTCAGCTATTAAAATCTAACTTACGGACGGCATTACTGAGTGTCGAACAAATCACATCCAAAGATGGCAACCATGTTCAAAAAACTGACTATACAGAAAATAAATATAAAAAAACAAAGGCTAATACTGTGTTTTCCGGACCATAGAGCGCACCTTACTAAAAGCCGCATTTCCAAAGTGTTTTTTTTTTTTTTTTTTTTAAAAACTGGAAACGTACATATATAAACTGCTGATATCTCCGGGCTATAAGCCGCATTGGTTCAAAATGTGGGGAAAAATTAGCGGCTTATAATCCGAAAAACATAGTAAATTCTAAAGTCTTAACTGGAAGATGTACCCAAACAAAAACAGTGATATTGATGAGGATGAATGATTATACATAAGATGTGATATAAATGTTCCACTGATAAAAGGAGGAGACACACTCGGTACATACTCTGTTCCAAAAATATTACAAGAAAAAGTTAATGTCAGAATCAAAGAAAAACTGTGAAGAAGTCATTTATGATTCATTGCTTTTGGGACCGATGTTTGCAGAGCGTCGACCTGGTGAGCCTCGGGCTGTTTGAGCATCTTATCAGGATCACCTGCAACCCGCAGCGAAGAGAGAACATGGTGGGCATCAAAAGGATCGCCACGATCGTTTTAACACCGACAACCACTTTCTGTTTCAGGATTCTGGCTGTTGCTCATCTGCCCCCCCAAAACACCAAAGGCTTGCTTCTCCATGTTGCAGAGGGGAAGTCTAGGATTCATGACTTTTGGATGAAGGCTATCAAGACCCTTCAGGAACTCATGAAATCTTTAACATCAGAGAACCCGATGGTCCATCTGCCCAGCAAAGACTCCAAACTAAACCTGACCGTAATAAAATTTAGGTTCAAATGCTGCCTTACACTTACAGTCAAGTTTCACACAAGCTTTCAGCCTGGATAATGTACAATTAGAAGTTAAACACAGAAAGGACAAGTAAAGTGCACTTTACTTGTCTGGTTTTAGGCTGAAAGATGCAGATAAACAACATCCTGAAGATTGTATTCCACTGGTGAAACCTTCCTCATATATCACTAGTTCTTTGGCAGAAAAATGTTCTGGACAGTTAGAATAAACAATGCACAGCTAAAGATAAAATGTGGAGGGTTGTGTCAGGAAGAGCAACCTGATGTAAAATCTGAGCCAAATCAAATATGCGAATCAAACACATTGAAGCTAGGCTAGAAGTGAGCATTTGCGAGCAGCAGTGCAGCTTCACGTCCAGACAGAAACCCAGGAAAACACTTTTTGCTTTGAGGAAACTGATGGAGAAATACAGTGATTTGTAGATTTAGAGAAAGTGTTTAACAGGTTGCCTAGAGACAAGCTGTGGTACTACAGAGGGGGTTTCTGCATTGGCAGAGATGGATGTTCGCACGGTGCAGGACATCCGAGAGATAGCAGTGAGTGGAGGAGTGATTGAGGAGTGACGGAGGAGGTAAAGCTGGAGGTGGGACTGCATCAAAGATCATCATCAAGCGCCTTCTTGTTTGTTTTGGTGATGGACAGACTGACAGGTGAGGTTAGACAGGAGTCTGCAGTGAGGAAAACCTAGTGAGGTGAAGGTATGAATGAAAATTCATCTCAGCACAGATTACAATGAAAGGTGAAGTAAAGAACACGGAGCATCTAAAGTATTTAAGGTCAGCGTTCTTTTGAACCAGATCAGCAGTGACTACTCTGAGCTCCGCCTTGATGACAGAGCTCCTCCCGTCCCCTTCAGGTCGAACCCTGTCATCGACACTGATTTCCACTACTTGTATCCAGGATATTGTCCCTTCAGCCATGATCCATATCTACTCACCACAGGTGAGGTATTGAATGTAGAGAGGCCGGTAAATTAGAGCTGATTTGCTTTTCTCCAAATGTTTTCACACAAACGTCGCTCCGCTAACTAACATAAACTGTTGTTTACTGGGAAAATAAGAATTGTGAAAGGCACCGATCGAGACATACGCCACTGTTGGTGCATGTTTGTTTCGCTGTGTTTGAGGCAGTCCTGATGATTTGATGTTCTTGTGGATCTGCGACATTCTTTCTCCGGGTTTGGAGCGGATGCAGTCGGATCTTATCACCTTCATCTCCCCCCTCCTTGCCTTGCTCAATCAGATTAAACTCTGACCTGCAGCGTCTCAAGGTGTCCGTCTCCATGTGAGTCAGGAGGCTTGTCTTGGAACTCATCCAGAAAGTATTGATTGTTGTCACAACTGGTTCATATTACAGTCTGTCCATGGAAGGCCTCTGGAAGAAGAGCAGAGAGGAGCAGAAATGCATCAGTGGTTACTCTAATAACTGAAGAGGATTACGGTTCAAATCACCTCACATTCTAAAATGTCTTCATTCAGAGAGAGATAAACTTCACACAGCAGCTAAAAGTGGGCAAGTATGTGTGAAATTTCAGTCTGTGGAAAAGGATCAAGCTGAAACCTTAACAACTACAAGAGTGGGCAATGTGTTACTGTGAATGTTGCACAGTGAAATTATAACGTTTGCACACCTAATGGGCCTCTCTCCACTGCAGCTTGCCAGGTCTATTACGTAGCTGAAACCACAAGTTTACATACATCAGATAAAAAGACAGATTTGTATCTCCCTGTCTGAAATGAAAAACAAGCTTCTCTTGTTTTAGGACAGTTAGAATTGCAACAATTACAATGAAAGTTAAAGCTCGGGGCCAAAAGCGTCTTCTAGATGGACAATGACCATCAGCATCACGTCGAAGTAGCTACATAGTCAAAGGTTTGTTGAGTTCATCTCAAAGCCCTGATCTAAATCCTAAAGAGAATTTGTGGGCAGATCTGAAAATGTGTGTAGCGACCTGACCCAGATGCACCGGTTCTGTCAGGAGGAATGGGCCAGAACTCCAGCTAGCTATTGTGAGAAGGAAAAAGGTCTGACCCAAGTTGTAAAATTCAAAGCCAATGGCACCAAATACTGAGAAGCATATGGAAACTTCTGAATCTGAAGAATGTTCGGCGAAACTTTTCAGAAATCAGATCAAACCTCAAGCAGAAAAAGTTTATTCTGATTTAATTTTGGAAGAAATGTATATCTTTTTATACAATGTGTTGAAATATCCAGTTTCAACTGCATTTGAAACTGGATATTTTAATTTCTCACCCAAATTAGCAAATTATGACCAAATAAACAATAATAAGTCTGATTAACATGAATGTTTTTATCTCAAGTTTTCACAGCTTTGTTGGCAGCAGCATATCTGAGACCCAGGAAGAGCATTGATGGGCAATCACTTCACAAGTAATTACAGTCTGGAGGCAAAGAGAATTATTATAAAGGGAGTCATCAGCTTGTGTCTCATGTAGCTGTTATCTAATTAGGTTAATGCAAAGAGATGATAGTCTGAAAGTGGATAGCTCGAATATTTTCTTTCAGAATCAAAGCCTATAATAACCCTGCGTCTGGCTAGACTGGAGCTAATAAAACAAGAGAAATATGAGATTTGTGTTTGACATTTAAAAACTCAGTATTACTGTGTGCAGAAAAAGATGAGAGAATTTGACTAATTTCCTGCTAAAGTCGGCCACTGCAAATGTTGTTCTCCTGACAGCTTAATTCTAGATGTAAAAAAGCTTCATATTTAGCAAAGCCTAAACTTTCCTGCAGCACAGCAAAAGTGAGGCTTGCTGTTGGTTCATGCTGGAGAAAAGGACTCCTGTATGAACAAGAATGCAGATTTTTTTTGTCACCCTCGATTAAAATGCGGAGCATGTAAAGCATTCTGGTCTCTGGAGCCATTTTTCAGGTGACCTTCGCCTCTCCCGACTTTCATTTCATATTCTTTCTGCGTTGTTTTTTCCTCCGGTAAGGGCGGATGTTTGGGCAAGTTCCCTGTTCAAATGCGGTGTCATAATGAAATTTAATAGTGATAATAAGTGGTTTGAGGAATAGATTAGGTTTTAATTAATCGGTTCCAGAAAGATAATGGCTTCCTGAGACAGCCACTAAAGGCTTTTTAATGACGGCTTTGACCAGCGCTGTTCCCCAGGCGACTGTAGAAACATCCCAGGTGGAGCCCGGTCGTTATGGCTTTGCCTGAGAAATCTTTTAAATATTTCCCTCTGGTTTGCCGTAATCATGCAACTAAAATCTGAAACTTTTTATTAAGTGTATCTTAATATCTCTGCTATATTTGTTTGTGACATGAACGTGTGTGTAAACTGTGACATCCCTGCACAAGTTAACCAGTAACATAACTTAACCTTTGCCCATGGTGCTATCAGCGTCTGAAGAAAGCAAACACAGCCAGGGAAATCTATCTGTGTCCCATTGAGGCCGACACCAGGAAACCAAGAAGCAATATCTTTTCTTGTAAATGACCTGGACGCCCTTGTCAGCCCGCCTCCCATCAGCACCTGGAGGAATGTCTCAAAGCGGCGCCTGCATCTTGGCCTGATGCCTACATAATAGAGGGCACATCAGACGGTGTGGGGTGGGGCGGTGGGGGCTGCCAGACGTCTGCTGAAGTGGAACTAAAACGAAGGAGTGAAGGAAAGAGATTTCATTGAAGTGTGGGCAGAGTGGGGTTCTGACTCACGTTCACCCTCCGTAACAGCTTGTTGACAGCCTACAGCTGCAGAATGAAAAGCTTTCCTGCTCCAGCTGTAGAACCTGCAGGGGTAACATGAGTTGGTTCAGAAACGCTTTGACTTTCATAATCTCCCATTTAACGTCTGTATCAACACTTTTTTGCATCCAGGCCCTATAGGAGCGGTTTGATTTTTATTTTGTTCTGTATGTCTTAAGAAAGCTTTTTTTTTCTCTCTCTCTCTTTTATATGATTTGATAGTTATTTCCAATGTTGTCACTGTTTATACTTGCAATCTTTAGGTGCATCCCATTAAAAACATCCTTATAACTCTTTTTGTATAAAAAGGCCATTTTGAGTCAGTGGTATCTATTTCTCTCTGTGTCTATCTGGGTTTAATTTCTGCTTCCTAAAGACTATCTGATTGGATGCTGGAAAAGACTGTTGTGCTAAAGGGTTGTTAGCCTATCAGTGAAGCTATTCAAAGCTAAACCAGCATCTCAATGCTAACATGTAGCATTGAGCACAGACGCTAATGTTAGCGTCCTCAATCCACATTTCTAAAGACGTTCCATAACTAAAATGCTGCTTACCCATTAACAACAGTAACATCTTAGCATGTGGCTCGGTATGAACTTGTGACCACTAGAAAAGCTGCAAATGGTTTTAAGTGCCTTATTTTAAGTTTTCTCCATCTCTTTCTCCCTCCTGTGGTCTCTGCAGCCATTCTGCAAACCTTACCTACTTTCCTCTGAATGCCTGTGATGCATCAGTGCATAAACCTGCTGCCTCAGAAACACTGTTAATCCAAATGCAGGCAAACTTATGGGGAATGGTTTCAAGAAAATGCACAGGCTTTAGAGTTTACTTATGATCTAAATTGTAAATTGTTGCAAATATTTTAAGGTTGCCTCATTGTGTTTTTATCCAGTGTATTTGTTTCCAAAATATCTTACTCCTTTTGGAATTTTATCTATTGATTTATTTATTTATGTTTAATAAAGAGTGGCATTATGAATGTGTTTTATTGTATTCGTCAGATGACATGTTCTTGTATGAATGTGAGAAACTGGACACTTTTCCTTACTTTTCACAACATAAACATTTCTCTGTGATTTACTTTTTACTGATAAGACACTAAAAGGGGGATTTTTATGACAAATCATAAAAACTCAGGTCACTTTTGGCTGAAATCTAACCCTGAACAGTTACAAAAACCTAAAAAAAAACCAAAAAAAAAACTAACTTGTTCGCCAACAGGTTTCAAATTAAAACAAAATGAAAAAGCAACAGCCTTCCTGAGGTTTTCTACTTGAGGTCCTTGAAAAAAGTTTGGCTCATTCACACATTCATTCCCTCATCCCTTCATGCATTTTGCTGCTCTATTTTTAGCTGAGAAAAAAAAAAAAAAAAAAAAAAAATCCCTTCATGGTAGAAATATTCCACAGCTGCGACAGGAAAATGAGGCCTCATGTGCCGACACTAATGAGCTAATGGGCAGCAGCTGGGAGGATGTCAGGTGGACAGGTTGGAGCAAACATGGAGGCCACTCAGCGAAACGACGCAGCCTGTGGCTCAGAGTTCACTCATGCTAATCCCATTTGGTCTTCCTCTGTGCAATCTAGTAATTCCTGCATGTTAAAGCTCTGATTTGTTCTCCTTCCCCTACCAGCTTACCACTTCTTTTTTCTTGGCAACTATCTTAATCCATTTTTGAAATGAATGTATTAATCACGTCAGAGTGAATCTGTCATCTTGAAAGGAAAAAAGCCTCTGCTTTACCTCCTGTGGATTAGCCTCTTTTCAGTGCTAATCAGTGATTGACTTGGTTTGAGCTGTTAGTGTCAGCATTATAATTCTGACAGCAGCGGATGTTTGATTACTTGTATCTCTGCAGTATTGGGGGATAAAGATGAACGTGGGACATTTTCCTCAGGTTTAGACCTCAGGTTTGTTCATATTTGGGGCATATGAGAGAATATTTGTTTGAAGGTCGAAAATGCTGGGACTCATTTCCATGTAAAAGAGAAAACCCTGAAACCGTTTTTATTTACCACTAACTCTGTCCTCAACACTTTTCTTTTTCTGTTTTGTCTGCATCGCCTGCTCCTAAAAGTGCTCCCAGAACGGGGATTTTTGTGTGCTTTGTGCAGCATCTTGAAAATGATCTTTTCACCCTAAATCATCAAAATACCGGCGCATCTGAATAAATTAGAATTTCATTAAAACGGGGTGTGCAATATAGTGAATTCGGGTATTGATCTGATACCAAGTGGGCATAAGGCCAGTATCACCAAATACCAATACCGAATCCAATACTGATACTTTTTTTTCTTGAAATGTCTTAATCATTGAATAATCTGGAGATTTGTCTTAAGTTAATTTATTTTAAGAACTCAAAGATTATCCGGATTAATTCCACACAATTATATATTTCAAACTATTCAGAATGAAACAGATACGTGTTCCTGTTTACAGTCTGCACACTCAAAACTACTTTTTGAACAACATAAAAAAGGCTAAAAGGACTGAAACCCTGGAACTTAAGATGTCGCAGTGGGTTCCAATCCCACTCTGGGGTCTTTATGCATGGACTTTACATGTTTCCCTATTACTGCGTATGTTAGGGGGTTTAGGCTCCTGCCGTCCTAAAACATGACACACACAGCAGTACATCTCAGAAACAGAAATGAGTTGAACTAACTTAAAACTTTGGAAAACCTTGTGGTCACTCAGTCCCATTGAAGGAACTCAGAATTGAATTTTTGAAGTAATTCGCCTCTCGGCCAATCACATCTGGACATAGTCACTGAAGCATATGAGGATCTGTTCAGGTTTTCTGAAGTGCATCCTGCTTTTTGGATGAGTAGAAAAATATTTGGTAACACTTTATTTGAAGGGGTGTGGATAAGACTGACATGACACTGTCATAAACATGACATAACACCTGCCATGAACTCATGAAGACATTCATCAAGACTCCAAAGGAGTCTTGATGAATGTTTATGACAGTTGTCATGAAGTGTCATTCGGTAAATAATGACACTTTTAATGCAAAGTTGCTCTAAAAGTTGCATTAAAAGTCCATTAAAAGTGCCAACTTTGCATTGATTTACAAAATCATGACTTTTTTATGTTCATGACAGATGTTATGTCCTGTTTATGACAGTGTCATGTCAGTCTTATGGACACCCCTTCAAATAAAGTGTTACCAAATATTTTAAACATACCTGCTGGTGTACTTTCCTCTCCAGCTTTTCCCTGCTGTCCTACTCTGTCCAACCACTAGGTGTCCTCAGCCTGTCCTTCTGATTGCAGTCATCCCCTCCTCCATCTCCATCGCTTTTTTTTCTCTCTTCCATTATCTAATCATCCCCAGAGTACAGATGCCTGGCACCTTGCTTGCACTGGTTGTCAGGTTGTTGTGTCATTTGCTGTTCAACGCTTGCCCTCTGATAACAGTCTGTTCCTACTTTCTGCCTGGAAACCTCACTGTATATTCAGCTAAATAAAGAGCTGAACTTTTTCCTGTGAGCCTGGTTATGTCTGCATTTGTTTGTTCCTCCTTTTTCCCAGCAGCAAGCCACAGAGTGTTCTTCTTTTTACACATCCAGGGCTGCACAGATTAAACTAATTGGATTATGAGATGTGTTGATGGATGCTTTCTTGATAGCAGCAGGCAGTTAAATGGGTTCTTTTCAGTTATCCGTGGTTGTCTGTGCGTACGGTGCCGGCCACATTTATCAACACCCCTGGGAAAGACGTGTGAAAAGCATTGAAATAAATTCACCTTTTATTACAGCAGCATAAATCCAATACTGACTATGTTTTCTTCTTTCAAAAATCCAACCTTTAATTTGAGAACATTTATTTTGTGAGGAAAAACGTTAGGAAATAATCGAGCACTTCTCCAATAAGATTTCAACAGGCTGGAGCAGGCAGAGATCCCTCTATGTCCTGCAGCTCTGCTTTAGGTTTTCTATGTGATGTACATCTAGGGACTGAGATGGAAAAAGGTTGATGATGCAGTGCATTCCAGCAATGTATCATCAGGAGCCAGTATGAAAAAAACATGCTGTTATAACCTGAAAACAAACATACTTAAGTGTTTATTTGTCATTTAGTGGGGTTGGGAGAGGTGCTGGTGCCTATCTCCAGCTAATGTTCCAGGTGAGAGGCAGGATACTACACCCTGGACAGGTCACCAGTCTGTCACAGGGCAACACAGGACAAACAACCATGCACACACACACACTCACACCTAGGGAGAATTTAGAGAGACCAATTAACCTGACAGTCATGTTTTTGGACTGTGGGAGGAAACCGGAGTACCCGGAGGAAACCCACGCATGCACAGGGAGAACATGCAAACTCCATGCAGAAAGGCTGGGGCCGGGAATCGAACCCAGAACCTTCTTGCTGCAAGGCAACAGCTCTACCAACTGCGCCACTGTGCAGCCCGCTACGAGGAAATTAGAAACATTAAATATAGTTGTTGTTGTTGTTTCATCAGCCACTAGATGTCCTCAGTTGTTCCTGTTCCCTGCTGCTCCGTCTCCACCTGCCTCTCATTTCCAATCAGCCTTCCTGCTGCGCCACATCGCATTTTGCGACCCGTTTCATACTGTTACTGTTCCCTGACATGTTTTTTTCCGCTTTATATCACCATAAACTACAACCTTTAATGCTAATATTAATCAATAAAGATCCATATGTTAGTATGGAGTTCTGCCAAGCTAGCTTTAGCAGCGCTATGTTGATTAGCTGTTTGGTTCAAGCTTCTCGTCACCATTCAGAGAAACATCTAATGTAGGGTAAGAGTCTGACTGCTCATATCCTCTTATTTCACTTTTTAAACTCTTGGCTTCTCTGTGCTCCTAAGAATTGATTGTACCTCACCAGCACAATCAGCTATATCGTATTCCCTTTTTCACTTTTACCAATTGAATCTTCTTCACATATCTCTGCTTAAATTGTATGGTTCAGGCTCCAACAAGCAGTTTGTATTAATTACACCCACAAGACTTGGTTTAGAAATTTGGATTTGCTAATGCTGGCTTAGCTATTCATGTGGAACCATTCATATTAGTTGCTCCATCCTGTGACACACACTCTGCATCCTCCATTAGTTAGCTGTAGTCAGATGCATTGAACTTAGCTGTCTAAAACTGTGTGAGGTTCTTCTGTCTTCCGCAGCAGAAAAACCAGGCAGTTAAACCGAACTAAGACCAACCCATTGCTGAGTGTAACTCAGTGTGTGGAGACATCATGGATCTGCAACACCTCAGAGGGTGAGAAAAGCCAGAGTTCTGCCACCGCAGAGCAGCAGTACTTTCTTTTAAGCGTTTAAGCAGAAGAGCTGAATGTTGATGAGGAGGAGACAGACTCTCAGGTCTCAAATGAGATGCTTAAAAGCTGTCTGACAAACTGCCAACAGGCTATTGGAAGTTGCAATTATTTTGCCTCCATCTCAACCAAAAAGGCTAACGGAGAAAAACTTCTTTCTGCAGCCAATAGTTCCAGAGTCTGTGAGGATCTTTAATCTCATAGAATCTGAATTGTTCTGTTCTAAGGTGGGTTTTTGCTCCGAGTTCTCTGCAGTATTCTCTGTAGCATTAAATACATTTTACCTCCATTTTTGCCACCATTTAAACTGTTTTTAAAGTTTGGGGAGCTTCGGGAGGCTTCAGGAGGTACTTTTAAAGTCAGTTATGATGAATCATAACCTAATAATCAGAACAGGTTATGTAAGCTTACCTTTTTGTTAAATAATGTAAAGTAAAATGTCTTTGTGCAGCTTCTGCCTTTCTTATAAAGGAATAAGACTGTGTAAAACCGTAGGTTTGCCTTTCAGGCTCGTCATTGGAGAGTCTGCCTGGCACTAAACCATGACCCTGTGGATTTAAAGTCACCAATAACCTGCTCTTTCTTTTGAAGAGTATTACGCTTACAATAGAGTTCCCTTTGGAGCCATGCTATTATTAAACTCTTACAGAGTGAGCTGACGTTAAAGGAAAAGTCCAGTCATTGTCTAAAGTTAGTAACTTGTCCAGAGCTCCAAACAGTTTTGGAATTGCTCAAGTAGTCATTTTGGGAACACTCCCCCTCCCCCACACACACAACCACACACACCATATGTTTCTTAAAAGAATGTCGGTGAAATGCCCATGTACTTTTTTTGATTACTGGAGGAATCACAACTCAATTCAGGAGGTGGAATACTGGAAGGCAACTATTCTCTTTAGAATAACAAAAGCAAGGTACCCCTGGTTTTGTTCCACACCTTGCATATTGGGTGAGGTTAAAGTATTAAATTGTTCTGCTGTGACGACAAATGAATGTCTGTCCTTTCTTTATGAGGATCTTGTGATCTGTGCCGGATGGACCTCTCGCCCATCAATCACTGCTGATAGGCATCAACCTCCCCTACGACTCTGCAAGGACTAAGCAAGTAATGGACATTAGTTAATTGGGATGTTTTCACATCTGACCATCCATTAGACATTGAGGACCAAAATTGCAACATTATTATATTGTCACTCTCAAAGTTCTTTCCCTGGTTCAACATATCTGAATCAAACGGCGGTTCAATAGCAGAACCTCTGCAAAACTTTGAGAGGCTGAGGAAGTAGCAGGACCATTAGAATCAGGTTTGTTAGAGCAGAGATGCATCTAAACCTGGCAGGACACTGGCTTGTGAGGGCTGGAGCTAGACAACCATTGGATCAGCCCTAAGCCGTGCTGATGGTGGTTCTTTTATTTGAGAAATGAGCTAAAGTGGCCTTTTTCACAATATTTAAACTATAGATAATCAAAGAATTGGTGAGGTAACCATACAGCAGAGTCCCTAAGGGTGGGAACTAAATCCTGTACAGCCGCAGCAACCAGTAACAGCCTTCCTACATGACCTGCTACGAAGCGCTACCCCGATTATCCTCCGTTTCAACTAAAACCTTCTGTCATCAAAGAAAATCTCTGGTTGTGAGCTTGAATCTGTGGTCATTCTGTTTCAAAAGGATGCCAAACTCCAATTATAGAGCTTCCCCGATCAAAGGCAACCCACGACAAATGTCAAGCAGAGTCTGATGTTTCCAGGGAAAATCATGCAGTGTGACTGCTCCTGTGGCACATGTCTAATTCCTGTCCTCTTTCTCTCTGACATGAGAGCTGCTCCTCCTCCTCCTCCTCCGCCTTCTCCTCTTCCTCCTCTCAGAACAGGAGCTACTGCACAGTGAGACATGTTCAAGTTCTGTCCGATCTTTGCGGACACAGTGTGTCCCGCTGTTATGACAGGTATTTCTACTGATACAGATTCTTTGATGTTAGGTGGTAGCATTGTGTTGGTAGCTTCTCATTGACATTAGGCTTTGCTCCCTATTTGTTAAATCCTTTGCTGCTCTGTATATTTTGTCACAAATGTTACCACATCTAGAAACACTTTCTTGTGGGTTCAAGCGTGAAGAAATTGGGCACATTTGTAGTACATGTGTTGCTTTTGAAGCGCCCCCTTTGAACGGTGTAAAATTGAGTGCATTTTGCAAGTAACTTATTCCAGTAATTCTAGAAATGTACTTTTTTGCCTCCCTAATACTGCTAGGTAGCAACTAGAGTCAATGTCTTATTCTTTGGTTAAGAATACTAAAAAATCTTTGAAAGAAAAAAAGCATTTACCTCCTTCTAAACATATTCTCAGTTTGGTTGTGTTTTACAATCCTAAGAAAGATATGTTAAGCTTTGTTTACATCTGACCTAAATTTAAAACGTCCACCACATCAGCATTCCTAAAATGAACTCTGGTGTTTTTAGTGATGCAATGTGTTTAAACTAAAAAGCCTTCTTCGCTTCAAAATGTCGGTGTCAAATTTAACCACCTCCGGGTTGGATTTTTGTAACTCGTTGCAATAAAGCTGAGAGGCGGTCTCTGCAGCAGGTGGAAAATCCCCCAGTCAGCCAGATGTAGTGATCCCATTTCACCTTTAGTAGCTGGAGTCGGAGCCAGAAATGTTTTGACACCACCGCTCCCTGAGGACTGATACAGGAACAGTCTCATTGACTAGACACACTGTCTCATGTCTTACTGTTGCTGCTCTAGGGGTCAGCTGGAGGGGACATGGTCTTATAAATGTGTGGACATCCTTTGAACCTTTGTGTTATGAGTATAAACTGCAATATGTTTAATCAGGGTATATATATATGTATATATATATATATATATATATATAAAATGGAGTGGACGTGCATTGTTTGTTTATACGCTTGTTCTCTGAGTTAATACTATGTAGAGCCATCTTCACCTGCAGATACAGCTGCCAGTCTTTTGGGCTACGTCTGTTCTGTTTTTGCACGTCTTGTGGAAAAACAGTAGATTTGAAATATGCTAAACATTATTTCCTGTTTAGCAAAAAAGTCCAAAAACTTTCGTTTAAAAATGATTTCCATTGACTTTCTTGAGTGTTTCTTCTATTAAAGCTCACTTTTCAGTTTAGGTGGAAGTTCATGCCTTGAACTGGGGTCTGCTGGGTTCCACAGTCTTCATGATGCTGATCGTTCTCTAAGGAATCTCTTTGGCCAGAAACTGTTAGACTGAGAGATGCTCATGTGGATTGTGTTTAAATAGGGCAGTTCTGTAGGCTTTTGGTTGCCCTGGAGCATTTTTAGCGGTACCGGAGTAAAGGGGGCCGGCTACAGATGCACCCCTCGCTCTTCAGCTTTGTAGAAAGTTCTGGAAGTGATATCTCCTAATGAATATGTTGAAGCTGTGGTTATAAATTGACAAAACATGAAGTTGTTGATGAATGCATTCACAAAGTGGTACATATAGGAAGTGCTTTGTTAGATCCTAGAGGCCTGGTTTCCATGCCAACCAGAGATGAGTGAGTGTATCTCATTGGCTTACCAACTAAATACCATCTCTCCCATAAAGTGTGTATTTTTATTCTTTACTGAGGAGATTTCTGTTATCCAAACCCTCCAGTTTATTGTTTCAGCTGCTATTATAGATCCTAAAAGTCAATGTTAAACTTTTTGTTTCCCCACAAGCTGCTCCCCCACAGCTTATTGGCATCTTTAGTTGTTTCGTGCACATATTCTGTATCTCTATATGATTTCTAAACAAATCATTGAATTGTATTTGGTGTTTGCACATTGGGATGGATTTCTAGCTGTGGGCAGAAGTTGATTCTTTTCCCTTCAGAGTCATTGTCACTCCTGGTAAGGATGTGTACAAAATCTGAAACGTACCTCTGCAATTTGACAGTGTCATAAAGATCTAACCTTTAATTGGAGAGCGTGGCAAGGGAATCTTAACTTTTTGTGGATTATTAGAAACAGCCCTTCAGTGTGTACTGGAGCGGTTCCCAGCTAAAGCGTGAAGCTGCTGTAAGCCAGAGGTCAGGGTTCTCAACATGAATAAGGTGGATTGTTCCCTCTGACTCAGGATCCACTCTCTGAATCAACAGCAGTACTCTCTCTCTCTCTCTCTCTCTTTTTTTTATATTATGATGGGATGAAGCAGGAGATGGATAGAAAAACCGGGGCTTTCAGTTTATAAATATTTCTACGTTTCTAATCTCACCCATTGTCGTGACGTGTAGATCAGAACTGGATCCCAGATATGAATGGCTTCAGTAAGCCCTTCCTGTTTGGTGGCCAGGCTCATCTCATCCTTGGTGAGTAAATTGTGGGGATTTAAGCTGCAGAAAGGAAAAGATGCCTCCCGCGTTTCTGCCGCTGGAGGTTTTCTGGGCACGTCCCTCTGGGAGGAGGCCTAGGGCAGACCCCTAAGAGGCAGAAGAAACGTATATCCCTTCTGGCCAGGGAACACTTTGAGATCCCCTGGAATTGGTCTCCGGGGAGAGGAATGTTCGTCTTTCCCATCTGGACCTGATGTTGGCTAAAAACTGAAGGCAGGGGACGGCTGGTTTTCCTCCAGGGTACAACCTCAAACCTCCGGCGGCAAAAAGGACAAGACGTTCCCGTGACAGAAAACCTGTTTGTTGGTTTTTTTAATCCTGCAAAGATTTGTGTGGCTGACTGCTAGAACATGCAACTGCAATGAGTTTATGGTGTTAGGCCACAGCCGTTCAGATGGAAGCTTTGCACCATTGACTCTGCAGTCAAGTACATCCACCAAATGTCTCGCTAAATGCCCGCAGACTTTAGAATAAATCATTTAAGATGACCTGATTCTGCTGCAGACAGGGAAAATGTTTGAGGCCACGCTTTTATTATACTGTCAGATATATATGCTGTAATAAACGTGTTTTTTTTTGATTTTTTTTTTTTTTTTTTTTTTTAGTTTTCCAGCTCTCGTCTCACTCTGCGACAGAACAGCTTTTTTTCTCATTTAGCCCTGGCTTGAATGCCTGGTTTTCATCATGGTGTTAAAATGGTGGGAAATGCAGAGAGGATGTGGCATGTTTTGAACGTAATTACCTAAGGAGAACTGGCTTGCACAGAGAGGAATTAGTACCACAGGAGGCTAGCAGCCCTCACACTCTTTTGCAGCGCAGCAAATATAATTGGTGAGAAGTGACAGAGGAGCGAAAGATGAAGTATTTTCACAAAATTGAAGAGACGTTAAAATTATTTCCAAGTATCTGCTCATGCCAAATCCTCTACTAATGCTGCACCTGTTTCTAAGTCTGATCACAGGATCCAGGAGGAGCAGAAAAACCCCTTCAGGTTAAAGTTCAGTGGATGATTGAAGCAATCCGACACTCTGGTCATTTTTGATAGAGCCAGTATGGCTCTCAGCCCAGGGCAGCACGTCTTTGAGGGGACCATGAGCAAAAAAAAAAAAAACGTTGTAATTTCAATCCAACAAGTCTTTCATTCATTATTTGCATGTCCGGTCCATAGGGAGTGGCGCCCCCCAGTGTTATAAACTATAACAACATGTTTCTGTTACTGTCTCTACCAGAACTAAAGGTCTTTAGTTATTTTAATGATCTTATTCACACTTATAGCTTGTTAGATATGTCTTTGATTGTTTACTCTATCTTTTACATTCAATTCAAAATTATTAAACATTATTAATCCCTGATGTCAGTCTCTCATCTACCTGACAACAGCAGAGTCATCTGAGTATTTCTGCAGATGACAAGAGATGGACTGGCCATACACTGCAAAAACAAAATAAATCTTACCTAATAATTTTGGTGCAGTTTATAATGCAAGTACCTTAGTATAGTTGAAAGAAGACAGAACTGACTAAGGTAACTTTTCAGCAAGATATAGCAGCTTGTTTTAAGTCTAATTCCTAAATATTGATGAAAAAAGTAGCTGCTCCATTGGCAGATGATTTCACTTTTAACTAGATATTTTTCCCATGAAATAATCTGCCAGTGGAATTAAAACTTTTTAATCAACATTAATAAATTGACATAAAACAAGCTCCTAAATGATGCTGAAAAGTTACTTTTGTGTTTTTGTTTTATTCCAAGTACCAAGATATTTGCATTGGAAACTAGACCAAAGATATTTGGTAAAATGTAGTATTTTTGCAGGCCGTAGTGCTACTTTAAGCAATAAGTGTTCTGTAGAGTCTGAGATGTGAGGCTGTGCAGCAGCCTGCAGTAAAGTAGTGTCATCATGAGAGCAGAAAAAAGTGCTGTAATTCACGGCCTAATTAGTGCACATCCTCTGAAAATAGAACATCTTGTGTTGCATAGGATGTGCCAACATCTCCTTGAACAGCGAAGTATGCAGTTAATCTCTTTAATGTAGAACAGAAGTTGATGAATCTCGGTGTCATAATTTGCATGACTGGTTGAAGATGAATGTTGTAATTATGGTGAAATAAATCATTGACCAAGCAAAACCTGGGATTCAGCATCACAATCTGAAGAATAATCAAATCCTTGGGATCACAGTCGCTGATTATAGGAAAATAAACGTTGCATTGCTGTGATGAAGTGTTTGGTTAATGTGAGGTGGGTCTGTGTGTTCTTCTGGGACAGCAGTGGTTCTGGCCTTGGAACTCTGCCATGGAGCCGATTTATTTCACTCTCTCCTTATTCTTGAAACTCTGACCTCGACTGAGGCAGTGAGGTCTGCGGAGCTTTAGATGTTCTTGGTTCTTCTGGACCTTCTGGATGAGTTGTTGATGAGCTCTTGTAGTAGTTTTGGTTGTTCAGCCGGTGCTGGGAAGGTTCTCCTCTGTTCCGTGTTTTCACCACGTCAGGATAAAGGTTCTATTGTGATTCTTTGGAGACCCAAAGCGTCAGAAATGGTACTATAACCCCTCCTAGACTGTAAATGACTTCATCATCTATTCATCAATTGCTTTTCTTTTTGAGATCTTCCAGCCTACTTTGTGTTATTTGACAGGTTCTATTGAAAAGATTTCTTTGTTTTGCGGGACGGATGCCTGCGAGGGAAATTTAACCAAAGTCTGGATTTAGAACATCTAATTCATAATTAAACAAGTAGATTATTACTGTCATACAGAAAAAGCTTTTTTTTTGTTGTCTACCCAAGCTGTCTTTTTCTAAAATTCAAATTAGTTTGGCCTGAAAGATGTAGGTGTTATCGCAGACGGGGGAGAAAAACAAAATGTAACAGATTGTATTTTAGATTCTGTCCTATTGTTTCGTACAGAAATGATAAAAACTCAAAGTGCTTGGGAGTCGGGTGCATTTACTCATTTGGCGAAATTATATGTTCTGAAAAGTTTTTAAAAATGGCAGATTGGGTCTCTGGATGCTGCAACTTTCCTGGAATTGTATGCTCAGCTTTTATTTTGCTAACATGAAAACAAGGTACTCATTGTAAAGTCTTTGAAAGCAATTTCTATTTTTAGAATTGTAAAATGCCTTCCACAGCAAATGTGTAAGATATATTTAAAAAAATGACCTGAAGTAATATAATCTTATATTGCAGTGGCATTATTTCACACAGATTATTTGCATGATCCATAATTCCTGTTTCCTTGGGAAACAAATACGTGACAGTCGGTTCTTCTAGTCTCTCTTCAAAATAGGAAAGAGACGCGAACATGTCAATCGAATAAGGCAGATATGTGATCTAAAAAAAAAAAAAAAATCAACCCACATAAACATGCTCACATCTATAGTTGGATCAATAATAATAAAAAAAAATTAAACTGGAAGTATGACAATGAGAGGTTGGACAAGTTTATTTTCGTCTATAAGACAGGGGTTGCCATAGCAACCAATGTCTGATTTGCTCAGTCATTTAGAAATGGCAAACTGTTTCAACTTTCACTTTCACTGATGCTGGATGATCACGAAAGGAGGTTTTAATTTTCTAAAACACTAAAATCAGCAGATAAATGGATCATGTTTGGCTTTCAAACGAACCTCACAAAAACGACTCAAAATGCGTCTGATCGTGGACTATGTGATGCAGCTTTGTGTCATATGCCACGGCAAAATGAAGGTTGGACGCAAACTGCCTCAGCTGTGATGCTGCTTGCCGAGGTCACAGAACCGCCTCTAGTGGAACATGTGCTGCAACGCTCAGCTCTTAGGGGAACGTATTAAATGACGGTGCCACATGTTTCCCTGCCATTCTTCAAACCTTCTAGTCGCATCACTGCAGCGCTGTCCGCTGCTATTGGCAGCCTGGGTAAGGATGTGTGCAAAGGTTTTAAGATAAATAAGTGGGAGGTAAGGATGTCAGTAATTGGTGCAGCAGTGAGCTTTGGAGAGTTGACCTTGCTGACCCCTCCTCCTCTCTGTGCACGGTGCCAAGGTAAACTTGATTCCTGTCCCACGTTGTCTGGCACAGTTCCAGTTGTTCTACATTTTTACATTGTTAATCTGGGCGCACAGTCGCAACTAAAATGGAAGTGGACCAATAAATGAACGAAAACGCACTTGATTCATGGAATCGATTCTAAACTTTCTCGACACCTGCGCTCATCATCTTCCTTCTACAAATATCAGTCCTCACAGGTTTGAAACAAACCAACGCAAGTGGCACAGTGTGGAGCAGAGGGCATTAAAAATGAAAAGGTTTGCGTATGAAAATATGAGTGCAGTTTGTTTGCAGGGCAACAAATCAGAGAATATTATCTGTATGTTCAGTTTTATTAATATATTGATATGCAGGATGGCAAAAAGGTGAAGAAGAGAAATCCAGACATCATCATCCTCAGGGAAACACTCTAGCGCCCCCTGAGGGAATCCTAGAATACCTCAGGCCATTTTATTTTTTTTTTTCAATAAAAAATTACCAGTGTAGTTGAGGTACATTCTGCTACACTGTAAACGGTAAAGTAATGGTCTGTTTACGAAACAGTTTCCCCTCATTTTGATTTACTTGTGGTTCACGTTTCTAAAAACTAAAATCTAAAAACACGGTCACGTCACGTTCAAAGTGCTTTACATCATTAAAACGACATGGTCATCATTTATGTAATGAGTAATGAGCATTACAAATGCCTTCATCAAAATCATCAAACAGATACACATCAGACATGTTGATCAATGTTTCACTTACTACCAATCACAGATAACTCAACTGGTGGGTTTTTAGCCTTGATGTAAAGGAACTCAGTGTTTCAGCTGTTTTTCAGTTTTCTGGAGCAGATTTGCGGTGAGTTGAAAGTTTATTTGGATGCGTCTCTAGCCTCTGAAAACCTTCCACATCAGCTGGTGTTAGATGGAAACACTTCCTGTCAGAGTTTTCTGCTGAAATATGTTTGGAAAACTCGATCAGAGGAGAAGCAGGCGGTACCTGTCAGGACAGCCCTCAGACGAGGAGCGGGTTAGTAAGCCACGCTCTGTACATGGGCAGAAGAACAGCACTCAGGTGGATTCCTGACAGTTTTATTGAGTCTTGAAAAATCTCAGTCCACATTGGATGTGGTTTGATCTGGATTTCCAAGCACGGGGAGCGCATCACCAGGTGATGGAGTCAGACTGAGCGGTCAGAGGGGAAAAAAAAAAAAAAAGGGTTAAGGGGCCCAGCAGTGAAACTCTGATCTGATGGTACTTTGTATCTCAGCATGGAGACTTTGATCAGATAAATGAGAACTGTGGCTGAACGTTTGGAGCTCTGAGTTTGGAAGCTAATGTAGAAACAAGTCGAGTGTTTCTACTAATGTCGATACACGACAGTCGGGTTTACTGATTTTATTTCGGAAATAAAATCAGTAAAATTGTTTTATTTGTGCCTTTTTAATTTTTTTTTTCCTTTGGTGACCTGAAAGACATTATGCCTTAAAATAAAATGACATTTTGTTTTTCTGTTCCTCATCTGCGAGTGGGGAAAAAAACCAAAAAACAAACTTTCAGTTCTTTCACCTTCCAGTCTGAAGTGAAATTGTCGCAACTTGTTTCACTGAAAGAAACCAACAGAAATCCTTCAAACAGTAACAGTGTTTCAAATCTAGACTTGTCGCTGCAGTAATGCCTCCCATGCTTTATTTGTCATAGTGTTTGAACTTTATTTTTAACATTTATTGTCTTGTTCACCATGAGGTGTGTTGCTGCCTTTCTTTGCCAGATCACCCTTTTCACTGAGATCTTTCTCTTAGCCGGCCTCCTTTCTGGTAAAATGAAGGTTTAATAAACTGAAATAAAGTGAGTCTTTCCCCGTACACACACTGACTTTGTGTGTGTGTGTGTGTAGAGCCCATGGAGACAGTTGGGTGGCAGTGTTGGGCAGGTAGGTGGTCTGCAGGTGTTTCTCTAGCAGGATCTCCTTGATTCATCATCAGAGGATGTTTACAGACATGTTGCCGTCACCCTGAACAGTCCATTCATAACTTGCATTGGAATTTCTGTTTTGCAAACGTGCATAGAAGGTGTCCTCTAGATACACACACAGAGTCAAAGGGAAGCCTGTAACCTTCTGACATGAACAAATACATGATCTCCATGAACGACCGGATAACGAGCACAACGGGGCGATTTAAAAATCTCTTCTGTTTGTTTTTTGGGTTTTTTTTGTCTTTTTGTCTGCTCACACTCACTGGAGGAAGTTGAGTGAAGTCAAAGGGAGGCACAGCCTGGGCTCTGGCGATCTAAACCAATGACCCTGTGGATTTGTAGCTGAGTGGGAAATTAACGTGGATTCAGTCCACAACACATGCGGAGAGGCTCGCGCTTCATTTTTAGAGAACCATGATTTCCACATCTTTTTGCCACAGGATCTCCATGTGAGGTAGGAGGGCAGGAGACGGCAACACCTGGATGCAGTGTGAGCAGGAGGCAACCTGCTCCATTTCCTGGAAGCTATTTATTTTATTTATTTTTTTACAGTCCACATTCATTATGTTGACACTGACAAATGCACTGTTAAAAAAGTGAACCGTTGGCAGCCAGGTTTTGGGAAGCTGTAAATGCTTTCCTCCACATCGGATCTTATGCTGAACCTTTAAGTACACAGTTGGCTCCTGCTGTGTGGCGTTTTCTATTTTTGTGGATATGAGCTACTTTTAAAAATATGCAGCTTTCATAACTCTTTAGTTTTTAAAACTCCTTCGTCACAAAGGTAAAACTCCATGAAGTTTTATCCTTCAATTGAGTTAACTGGACATATAAGACAAGGACGTTTATTCTGTTACTTATAAAATCAACATGGAAAATTGGTCAACAAAAAAAAGTTCAAAATCATTTTAAACAAGAGGGGATTTTAAATGACCATATTTCTCTTATTTCACCCAATAAATGGAGGTTTTGTAGAGTAAAAAAAATACTGACTTTAGTCAGAATAGTTATTTTTAGATGAGAAAATTGGTAAAGTTTGAAATGTCAGCATGTTTTCTGTTGAGTACACTTCTTTTGGTTGAGACCTGAAAGCCAAATCTAAAGGTTTGTTGACTGCTCAGTTTGGCTCCAGACTGGAGTCTAAAGTAGAGGATGGATGTCTGCTTATTTCTGCTGGTGCTGCATGAGGATGACGAGGTTCTACATGCAGGATGTCAGGATTACTGAACAATTAAAAAAAAACAAACTTGACTGCATGTCGAGGATGTTTGAGTGGTTTTGATCACTAAGATCAGACGTTGTGCTGCAGGAAGGGGCCAACGTTTACCTTGAAACACTGAACCAGGAAATGATTGACATATTTCTTTTCATGGCTTAAAAAAATTCATGCAAAGAGACTCGAAGTGAAAATGGATGTATAATTACAAAGTGTAATTAATAAGTAGATAATAAAAAAAATGACCTAATGTGCATCTGAGGCGCAGAAATGTGGCAAATTAAAACCATAACAACTGAGTACGTCTGGAATCTTATGAAACTTTGGAATCTTGGAACAACAGGACCAGGACTGGATCTGTGGAGTTTCTGTCTCTATCAAGGTAAAGAAACTTAAAACCTTTAATCTTAAAACAAAACTGGGGAAATGAAAAACAACTTTTAAAACTGTCATCAGTTCTATTAAATATGTGAGCAGAGACAAAAAAAATAAAACAAGAAAAAATGTCAGACTGGTACAAATCATGTAATGAAATAAATCTTAAGACAAATATTTCTTTCTGAGAAATGTGATTTTCATATTTTTGAAAAATATTCCGGTTGAAATCTTCAATAACTCCGTCCTCCACATAACCACATGGGGGCTTCTTTAAAATGTGGACAAATTTGTTCTTTCAGAAGAAAATCCAGGAGGAGAAACTTTGAGGCTGAATTTCTCACTAAACAAGAACGAGAGAAGAGCCAACATTCGGCTCCGTGTTCTTAGAGAATATCTTGATATTTTAACGTGTTGGATGTTGTTGTAAGCACTTTCAAAATCTGTTAAAATAAAATGCAGCTTGTCATTTGTCCCTGGTTTTTCCATTCAGTTATATAACTTCATCCAAAAGATAAAATAAATGTTGTAGCTCATAGAACCAAATGATGTTTGGCTGCAGGAAGGATGGATAGATGGAGAAATGGATGGACAGTTATTGTAAAGATGGATGGCACAGGAACGGATAGATTGTGGAAACTGGAAGGATGGTGGAAAAATTGATGCGACTAGACTGCCAGATGGGACACAGTAAAAAAAAAGAAAAAAAAAAATCTGGAAATTAGTTTTCTTTCTTTTCTCTATCCATACTTATCCAGACTGGGAGCAATATGACGCTTTTCCAGACTTTCTAGAATTGGGAGTAGTCATGAAATGTTGACTTGTAAACTATCCCCCCAACCCCCCAAAGTTCTTGTCAAAACACTGAAAAGGACTCAATTTTCCACATTTGTTCCTTAATGCTCTGAATCTTAATTACTCCACATATCTTGCAGAACTTTGCACATTCCTAATCTTATTAAGCGGAATTACAGAGGCCATCATTGTGACCATCTGCTGCCGCTGCGCGCCCCGTTGGGATGCTGCAGCCGCCTCGGCTCGGCTCGGCTCGGCCCGCCCCCTCTGTGTGTGTGTGAGGGGGGGAGGGGGGAGAGAGACGAGGAGGGAGGCTGGATCCTGGCGGGCGGAGTGATCCGTGCTGGTATCCGCTCAGTGCGTGTGTGCGCGCGTTGGTGCGAGCTTCGGCTGCTGCTGCTTGTCACTCACTGTGCCGCGGCGCGAACACGGGTAGCGACAAGGACCAAAAACCCCGTCCTGTTGCAGCTGCTATTTTACATCTCTGGGAAAAAAAGAAAAAAAAAAAAAGCAGAAAAGAAAAGAAAAAAACCACACAGAGGCTGCTCTGTGTTCACCCAGAAGCTCTCCGCTTGATCTTCAAGGAGAATATCTGTGAGACATTACAATGCTTCAGATAAGGGACGTCCTCTGGGGACTGCTGTTCACCGGCTGTGCAGGTGAGAGCACTTGTTTATTTCTAACAATAGGAGATTAAGTCCAGGCTGTTTCCCACAGCAGAGCTGCTGAGTGGAGGCAGAGCAGCATCCTCTGGCTGCCTCCACAGCACCGGCTCCGGACGGGAGCAGGAGGAGGCTGCTGCTGCTGCTGCGCTGCTGCTGCTGCTGCTGCTAGGGCTGCTGGGGCTGCCGTGCCTTTCACAAACACAACCACACGAAAAAAGTTTCTCTAGGAGGAGAAATGTCTGCCGTCTGTGCGCAGATCAAGTACAACGCGCGAAGAGAGAAACGTATTCATTCTGACTGCAGACTTTCATATCAGACATATTTTCTATATATATATATATATATATATATATATATATATATATATATATATTTTTTTTTTTTAATTTTTTTTTAAATTTTTTTTTTAAACTAAAAAGTAGCCGCAGACCAGATCTGGGGGATAATTTTCTTCTGAGTTTGTGCTTTCTGGTCCGATGTGAAGGGAATCTGTTGGTGTTGTGCGCGGCAGTTTGAGAGCCGGAGTTGTTTTGCGGGAGAGGATGCTGGCAGGGACTGCAGGGGGACCGTGTCTGTGCGTCCTTAAATCAAACCAGCGCGTTTTATTTATCCGACTTCAGCACGGAATTAACACGAGTCTGAAAATCCGCCCATTCAGCTGCACACATGAAATCAGCGCAACAACCATTTTTTTTTTTTTTTTTTAAATCCAGAAAGTGCCCCTCTGCTCTGTTGGTACGTTGACGCGACGCGGACGGCGTGTCAGAGAGTGGGTCTCTTTTCACGGTGATGCTTTGTTTTGGGGTTAACAGCCAGGAAATAAATAAATAAATAAAAAATCCACCTTTTTAGATTTGCCAGATCTGCACTTAGACCCTTCGTTTCCAGCTGGTTTAGACGAGGTTACATTGCGCCATTCTCTGTTTTATGCACAAAGAAATTCCTTTTAATGCGCCAGTTTGAGCCTGCTACTGTTTAGATGTACCTGCGGTCCAGAGCAACAGTAATTTACCGCCTCTGTGCATCCGAACCGCTCTCCCTCTAGTTATCCTCCCGCACTGAGACTTTCGAACTTGATAGCGCGTTTTTTTCCACTGCGCACAGATTCTGCGGCTCCCGGCTGGTTTGATTGCAGTTCTCAGTTTGGGCGGTTGGAAAGAAATCCGTCATCCATTGAGGGCGACTCGGCGCTCATTCAGTGTATACAATAGGACCCAATCCCAGCGCTCCAATGGTTATATAGTGCAGGGGACCCCACAGCCCCCTCTCACTGCAGCTCAGGGTTCCAAGTGGAGTTTGAGGACCCCCAGGGGTCAATCGTGAGTGGAAGAGCGGTTTGATGACGGTGTTGAATTTAGTGGTGTTTATTCTGACCTCAGGTTTCAGGATCACAGTTCCTGTCCCATGTACTTCAGTCCAACTCTGCAGAAAACCAGTGATCATTCTGACCTCAACGCTGCTCAATCTGGGAACAACAGGACCAGTACTGGATCTGTGGAATGTCTGTCAGGAAATATTTGAATTTTTTTTTTTTTTTTTTTTACCTACGCAGGCGTTCTAATAATTAAATAGAAATTTCAGCTGCAGCATGTTGACCTGTACTGAGAAGGTCCTGGGTTTGAATCCCAAACATGATCAGTTTCTACTTGGCGTGTTCTCCCTCTGTGTTGATGGCTTCTCTCTGGGTTCTCCAGTACAGTCCAGAACCATTTTTGAAAGCCCTGTTGGTTGTTCTAAACTGGATTATTGTGACCTAGCATGTGACTACTGGTAATGGATGAGGTTGAATGTGCTGTGACGGAGTTGCTTTTCATGATGGAAATATCAATTTAATCAAAGTTTTGTCTGCGGTGGCCTTTGTCCACTCTTAGTGGCATTCAGTCAGAACATGTTCAGCTTTAAACAATAATGGAGGAACTGAAAAAATGTCCTGCTGATGATATTTTAGTCTCCGTTCATCGAGAGTCTTCTTCACTGGTCCAAAGTCTTCCGGCTGGTGTAGGTACAAGCTTTGTAGGACACCATGCTAAGGGGAGTCGTCCGTAAAGCTACTCAGTCAAACTTATTGCAATAATTTCAGTTAGACTGTCGGATCAGGAAAAAAAAGTTTTTGAGTCATGTTTTTCACTATATTGTTCATTCATTTATCCGTTTCAAATCAAATATTATCAAGCTAAATATTTAATGAACTAAATATTTAGCTTCAAACTAAATATTAAGCTAAATATTTAGCCTGTTTAGCTTTGAGCTAACTATTTAAGTAATATGCAGGTTTACTTGCTGATAATGGAAGTGGACCATCAAAATAAAAGCTGGGTCTTGGGAACCTTTAAAATCTCCTGCTGATGCTGAATCACTTCATGTCATCTCTTTATTATCTCTGCTTTTCCTCTTCTTGTACAACAGCTTAGATTAAAACAGACATTTTAACGACAAGGCAGACTCAGCAGTGTGAAGTTAAATATTTAGTTTGCAAGCGAACAGATTAGCTGAGGTGTTCCTCAAGGCATCGTTGTCAGTCCTCTTTGATTCGGTTCATGACTTGGATTGCGGAGATTTTTATCTCCTGCGTCTCTCATATGTTGACAAAAATCAATAAAGAAGCACTGACATAAAAATGTAGGTCCATATCAGATACTGATATTGCCGTTAAGGCCAATTAAGAGATTTCCCAGTGTTACAGATTTTTCTTCCATTTTGACACCATAAAATAACCCTCACTACTGACAGTGATTGTTTCTGAAGCAGCGAAGCGATATCAACACCACTCACTGTCACATGACCAAACAGAGTCAAATCACTCCCCCTCCAGAAACTCAAATGGAAACCATATGAAAAATAAACTACAGCCCAGTTTTACCCATCAGACGATTACGCCAAAAAATGGCTAACACCAGCCGGTACCAATTTTGCTGCAAATAAATTGAGCGTTCCTGCTAATTAGCCACAGCGATGCTGAGTCATTTTATGGAGGTAGCCATCCACATCTGAACTCAACGTCACATCAGCTGGAGCTGCTGAATGAGAACATGGCTGTTCTGCAGCTTTACCTTCATTAAAAAAAAAATAAAAAAAAAATCATCAGTTAATGTCTTAGCCATTTGTTGCATCTTTCTACAACTCTTGCATATTTTTAGTTTGCAGCTTTCTTTGCCTTTGCTGTCTTGTGTGAAAGGTTCTATTCATGAGAGTCTGCCTCGCGTAGAAGATTGGACCTTGTGGTTTTGTGGCAACTCGGTGACTGAATGTAAAGCGATTGTGATGAAAGGATTTGATTTCCACAAACGTGACTCGACAGCACCGGTGTTGACACAGTTCTACTGTCAGCATGTTGTTGGAGCTATTTCTGGGGTCGGCTGGACCACAGCGCTCCGCTTGGAGACGTGCAGTTTCTCTCTGCAGCCTCGGGTGGCGATAACGGGCTTGATTGTTGACTCAAAAAGGTGAAATTGAACTAAATGATCTTTTGCCGTATTAAAGTGCATCCTCTTCACACAATAATAATAAAAAAAGAAATGCCTCTTAAGACGCCATATCAGTATTGCATATCGTCAGATCAGCAGCTTTTCTTGGCATCTCGGGTCTCCCCCTGCACCACTGCTGTGCAGACAGTGCTGCGGTAATGAGAAAACACTGGATGTGTTCATTTTTTTTTTTCTTCCACGTGATTCATGATCCTGCCGAGATATTCCGGTTCCCCTGCAATTCGCTCCACCTTGGAGGGGAAAGGAGAAAAGGAACCAACAAGGAGATAATTAGGCATCTGTGCCTCGGCCGTGTCCTGTTGCAGTGGGGAGAAATTCAAATAAATTGATCCCATCGTTTGATAGATTTGATAGAGCCGGGTGTATTGAAGGGGCAATGACAGCATCGCGCTCTTTCGAGGGCCGAGCAATTTAATTACATTTATTGATTTCCTGTTTCTCATGCAACTCGGCCATAATTGAATTTTGAGGCTATAGCCACATATATTAGGATGCAGGGCCACGGCACCTCTCAGGAAATAACTGAATTATTGCCAGAGTGAATAAGAGATAATTTTAGAAGTGGGCATGGACAATGCTCTGTCTTGCCTCAGAGTCTAGCTGAGTGTTTGTCGGAGTCGCTCCATATCCATGGTGATCAGCGGACGACCTGAAGTACTCCGAAGTCTGTTCCTGTGTAATCACAGGAAAAAAAAAAAAATCTCCTGCTTGAAGATGAAACTTATAGATGCTGCTGGATCGCTGCTGATGCTTTATTAACAATGAGATGTCTTGATTGAGTGAGCCGGTGTGTGAAAGTGTCGAGAGGTTTTGCCGTTTCTTTTCCGTTTAGGGTCTTGAGCTGTCAACTGCTGGAAAATGAATGCAGGCATGTCTGCCAAAAAATAACAGCCTTAAACTCACTCAGCATTTTCCTGCGCAGCAACATTTAGGAACCCACTGCAATGACTAATGGAATATTTTCAAATGGGTGGTATTTGTAACACTATTTTTTATTTATTTTTTAAGGTTTTATTGGCTCTAGTGGCCTTTATTTGAAAGTAGTTGGACAGGAAACAGGGTAATGAGAGAAAGGTAATGTCAACAGGCTGGGATTCGAACCTGTGACCACTGCTATGAGGACTAAAGCCTCAATACGTGGGTCATGCTTTGCCCCTGCGCCACCACAACACCCCATGTAACACTATTTTAATTTTAATTTAATTTTTTTATTTTTGATGGATGCTAAAAGCGCAGCTGAGCTGTGTTCTTCCTGGCCTTATTGGGACCCGCCGCGTTTTGTTTTTGCCTCTGACAGTAATTGCATTCGAAATGGATTTTCTCACTTGTATTAATTACCCCTCCACCTGACCCGACGTGTCTGTCTGTCTGCGTTTTGTGCCATTTCGTCTGTGTTGATGTGGAACCGACCTGCGCGGCCTTAACTCCCGAGATAAGAGCTAATCGATGCAACGGCAGATGCCAGAGTTCATTTAACGACCCTCTGCTGTAGATTTAAAACACTGTATTTACTCTGAGTGCGGCGCTAACCTTCACAGAATGAAGCTAAAACTCAACATGTTCAGAGAGAGGAGAAAAATGCACAATTCCTTTATGGCCGACATCTGGGACGTTTAACTGCTGCGGTGAGTTCAAAGCCGCTGTGAAAATAATACAGTCTATTTTAGACTTGGAGAGCTGGAAAAAGTGGCCAAACAAGGGAAAATTATAAGGTGCTTTTTAGGTTAGCTCTCAGAATAAAATCGGATCCTGGATCTTCTAAACTTTGGTCAGCAGTCGCACCACAAGTGGTGTTGCATTCAAAGGAGCTTGAACACAATCTGAAACGAGATGTTTCTGCATGGGAACGAGGACATGCACCAGCTACATATTAAATTGAATATTTTTTAAAGCATCAGTTCGTTGCTGCTTGTTGCATCATATTTCTAAGATGAGTTGATTAATCAAAAACTGCAAGAAATCACAGACGCCTCGCTTCTCATTTTGCTTTTAAAGCAGACGAACATTTCTAACCAAATCGGCAGAAAATATTTAAACTAGGAACTCGGAAAAAGAGCTGCCAGAGAATCATCAGAAACATTAATATTTAAATGACACATAATAATGCAAATTTAATGCTAGCAAATAATAAGGGAGTGTTTATCTCCTGGTTGAACATGGCTCAAACAAGACGGCACTTGGAATTCAAATAAATGGAAATGCACAATTTGTTTGTTTGTAAATGGTGAGAAAACAGTTGGAGGCTCCTTCCCCGCCCACACGTTAGAACAGGGCACCGTGCCAATGTGTAACTGGTGATTTCTTCATGCATTTATTTACCAATTTGCTGCTATTCTTTGAAGTTTTTGAGCAAGGAATGTTTTTTCCATTTGATTTCTGCTTGGAAGCGGCTAATCTGACGGAATTTTTCACTGCTGGGTTCCCCCAGCTGGTTCTGGTCCAAAGGACCCAAGGTCAACCTGAGGTATAGTCCCAGTGGGTGATGGAAATCCGGCTTCCACAAGGTAGCGGCCTGGACAAAGCCTTTCTATTGAAAGCCTGCTTTGGAACAGTTGCCTAAAAACCATAAAATCCCTTCTGGTTTTTAACTTTGACTTAAAATATCAATATATCCAGACACAGCCTAATCTGTTTGCAGCTATTTTACCGCTGCTAAGCTAATCCATAATCTTGATTTTTATCCTGCCAGACCAAAAAAAAAGTCACTACTAAAGTGACCTGCTCCAGTGTTTTGTTGGATTGCCTTTCGCTTTGACTCATTTACTCATTGTGGCATTGTTTCAATACGTTTTTGCGATGTCCATTGTTGCATTAACTTTTCACTTAAATCTTGTATTGATGATGGTAAAGTCCATGACAGGTAATGAACTACATCAATGTGAATTCAGAGCAGCAGAGGAAGATGCTTTTCTCTGGTTTTACTCCTGAATGCTGCACATTTACAGTTCAGAAATTCAAACCAAGTTCTCATTGCTTGAAGTTAACGGTACCCACTGTACAGCCCAAACTGTACTTTTAATTGTTTTCGGCTTGTGTGAACAGCGTTTGCATCTCCAGTCGCTGACTGGTGTTTTGCTGCTCCCAGCTGGTGTTAATAGATTCTGCTCGAAGCAGTGTGTGTAATTGTCATTTCTAAGTAGTCTGTTAGCATTCAGACATGCTTTCTGGCATTGGAGCATCAACGAACAGCTCTTATAAATTAGCTGGTGATGCTGAGGGATTAGTTTGCCGGGTTCTGTGTGGATAAACTTGGGAAGTTCAGAACAGTAGAAAAAGGTTCTGATGAGTTAAATATGTCACCCATACAGAAAAAAACAACAACAAAAAAACCCCAAACCAACCTCTTTGGTGTTTGAACCCTGAACCAGCCAATCAGCTGTTTGGACAACATATGCGTCAGCTGGAGGTTCACTGTAGCAGGTGGAGAACTGATGTACATATTACAGGTGAAGGATTCCTTCAGTGCCATCGGGGATAACTAGTGAATAACCAAATGACAGACTTTGGTATCAAAGTCTGTGGCGGTTCCATATATTTGCATGGGGAGCTCTTAATATTTCCAGAGCCTTCCCTCTGCTTTGCTTCATTCTGACAAATAGAATGAGATCTTGCGCAAAACGGTGGCTTATGAGATTGGCATCCTCCGCGTTTGCTGCAGCCACAACAAATGGTTGATGGGGAAAGTGCAACTCCAACGTATCCCCGAGCCAAATTCCACCAGCTTCCCTTTGTGGTCATTAAAGTTGATTGGATTTTCATGCACAAACAAGTTTATGGTAATGGCATTGTAGTCGGAGTCATACAGTTTGTTAAAGAACACAGATTAAAGCTAAGTACTTGTAATGGAACTGATTATCCACATTTTAATGACAACATGTCTCATTATTCTGGACACAAAAGTAGAGTTCCTAATTTCCTTTTGAATTAATTTTCAAATTTAAATACAAAACTCCATTGTCTATTTTGGCAGATATTTTCCATTGGCCAAACAGAAGATGGATGGATGATTTAGTGGATGGGTGGATTAATGGTGGGCTGATGGTGTTTGTTGGGTGAGCAGATGATTGGATGTACTGATAGATGGTTGGATAACCATTTTTGAGCAAAGCGGTGGATGAATGATGAATATTGGATGGGTAAACTCAGTGCTAGTTGGATGGATAAAGGGGAGTTTTTCCTCTCCACTGTCGCTGCATGCATGCTTGGCATGAGGCGCTGCTGCAAATTTAACGACTGTGAGAGATTGTCTACCGTCGCTGTGTTTGTCCAGAAGAGAACGCTGCAAGTCAAGGACTTGATTCAAGCTGTTGGATTTCCCTTAGAAACTTTTTTGAACTGATTTGAGTTATGAACTGAACTTTCCTGCAGTAATTTAATAACAAGGACTAATTTGACTACATGGATGATTGGATTGAATTCACTTTTCATTTAGATACAACTCTCAGACAAAGCAATAATGCTGCAGATATTTTTTTGTCCTACTCTTCCTAGGATCATAAAAAAAAACATAACGCAAACGTTAAGAGAATCTGAAATGGAATTAAAAATGCTTTTCCCTTTTATCCATTAATTCCTGCCTTATCACAGTTTTAAAGGTTCTGGTGGTTCCTGCAGAACTTCAAAATGACTCAACTGGCTGTTCCATTTCTGCTGACGGTTAGATGAGGACAAGCTGCCTTTGCATGTTAATCAGTGCTTGAATAGAGGCCGTGTGTGATTTTTCATTGTGCAAGCTCTGATGGAGTCCTATAGAGAAATGAATGTGTGGAGGGAAAGAAACAGGAGGAGGCTGAGCTTGTTAGACGGAAACACTCAAGTAGCACCGAGTTTGCATGTGAGAACATCATGTTAGTTTGCAGAACCTCCACCTCCACATTTGATCAAGATGAAAAAAAAACAAAAAACAAACACTTCAATGACTTATCTAGTTAAAAATGCTTTACACAACAAGTCTTTTAAATAAAATCTATAAACACTTTGTCTTGGATTGAGCAGAATGTTTGCCAAGTCCAAAAATGTTTCTAAAGTGTGAAAAATGCACTTTCTGACTATTATTTACATCAGTAAAGCCCTCTATAACGACTCATTTTCTGCTCTCTAAAGTTCATTCATTTCTAGTCAGTTTATATTTAATAAATAAAAACAAATTATGTCTCAACAGATTTTTAAGTCTGTTTTGAGCTTTAAAGTTTGGAATGGTTGCTTTGGTGCATAAAAAAAAAGTCTCATAATCTGTTTTTTTTTTTTTTTTTCTTTAAATCTTTACAACAATGTCCATCACAGAACCCACAGCACATTTTATTTTATTTTTTCAGGGCAGGGCAGTTAGTTTTAACGGCTAAAATAAGTGATTCAACGCTTTCCTTTGTTGAACTTATGTTCAAACCAACAGGTTGCTATGGTTTCTGCAAGAGAACTGTTTTAATCTGGACCTGTTAGTTGATTAAAAAGCTTGACCATTACATATTGAATAAACAGCCTCATTTAAATATAATTTTAGTGAGAGATGCCAGAAAACGAGGTATTAAAGCAGCGAGACAATGGCAGCAGTAGAATCTCACACACCAAAATCAGGAAAAATTCCACCATGAATGGGAAAACATTTACCAAGTTACAATTTTTTTTTTTTTTTACAATTTCACTGGTGGCTCAAATATTGGCATCCCTGCCGTTTGGAATATTTTCAGTCCTGTTTTGCTGACAGCAGGCCTGCAGCTCTTGATCATCTGAGGCCTACAGAGAGGCGTTCTCTGGCCGACATCATCTACCCCGATGGTGACCTTTTGTCAGTTTTCTGGCAGATCGCCCGAATGTTATGTAAAATATATCAGAGTTCATGATGCCATGCGCCTTTTAACAAGGTTCCCATGGCCACTGGAAAAGCATCAAGCCCACAGCACCACACATCCTCTAACATGTTGAAATGCCTTTCAACATGTTAATTCCTTAGTTCACGCCAAACCTGTCCGGATGGTTTGCAGCTGAAGTGATTACCACTGAAGTAATGCTCTCAAATTATAATTTACACGACTAAAGCACAGTGTGAGATCTTGCTAGTGTTTCCAGTGCAGTGCAAATGTCGATACACTCTTGTGCTCCTGCGCTGCTTAGTTAGTTGTACCAGCTAATGTTTGAGATTTAGAAGCTTGCCGGGACTTTGCTGGATCAAATCCTTCGGCCCAACTCCACCAGATTTTCCAGCATTGTGACACCTGCTGCTTCAGCTCACAGCACATTGTGGCTCTTTTTCACTTTTCTGCTGAGCTCTCTAAGTGAGGCTGCCAAGTCTGGCGAGGATGCCCAAGGTGATGATCGACTCCATTACTGTGTAACAGAATCCCAGTGTGATGTCCATGTCCTCCTCCCCTGAACTGCCTGCAGAAACTACAAGAACAGGTTTTATTGGGAATAGAAATTGCGTCGATGATCCAGCTTTCTTTCCTCTCAGCACGAGACGCGATGTTATTTATAGACTGCCACTATCCCAACACTACTTCCCCTCAGGGCTGGCATTGTTGAGCAGATGGCATTTTGTGTCTTTGAAAGTCAGACACGTCTCGCTTTCCTTTGTTTTAATCTTAAATGATCATTGCGTGAACGGTTCACTTGTTTCAGCCAAACATTAAAAGCATCTCGAGATATAAAATGCAACATTTGAGCTGCAGCGAGAGAATTCATCTGAGATAGGTTGCTCTTTCATGAGTTATAAAAGCACAGGACGTTCCTTTGTCGAAGAAATCCTTTCAAATATCTTAAAGCAGTCTTACAGTCCATATATAATGGGACGGTGGTGGTTGCTGCAAATCTTTAAACACAAAAGTTGCATATAAAATTCATCAAACGCTCAGTTTTCTGGGTTTGGCCGTCTGCAGGAGTGTTCTGTTCTTCTGCATCACCTGCTCGGGGAGCAAGTGTGCAGAGATATTGCAGTAACTCTGTCCAGATCTACCCGGAGAATTTCTGACATCTTGAGTGTGTAAATCATTCATCTGACCTCCAGAAAACCACATGTTGGCATTTGGTGTCCAAGGCAGCCGTCTGCCGCAGTGACACGCTTCACTCCTTGGACAAATCAAAGTGTGGTTCTGAACTGGAAAAGAGGTGGCTTGACCCCCCTTCAGGTGGGGGTCAGTCACCGGAAGAGTCCACTTGTGTCTTATCCACCAGTGATGGTTGGGTGGAGATGGAAGGTGGAGGGCTTGACACGACCCGATTTGAAGATGTTCATCTGACCGTTCCTGCAGTTTGAGACGCCAGAAGAACTGGTGGAGCGATCTAAAGCTCTTTTTATGTATCACATTACTGACTTCTTTCACTCTTCTCTCAAACTATCTGCCTTCCATGTCCAAAATCTGCACACAGTCTTGAACGATGTGTCTCTTTGTTTTTGAATCACCTTTCTGTCCGTGCTGTGATGCTCTTCTTTGGTGCTGTCATGTTTTTCCCTGAATGCAGGACAGCTGGAAAGAAAACGACTCTGTTGAATCACTTGGACTTCTTTGGGTAACTTTTTACCAGCTGGCATTATAACCTGATTTTATCTGCATTGTGTCATAATAACTAGGACCAGATGCCGGTCTGTGTGATTGGTCTGAACTCATGATTGGTTAGGTTTCTGATTGTCTAATGTGTTTTGAAACAAAATTTGTTGTGAAATCAATTTCTTTTTCCATCGTCATAACCATCTCCTGCATCCAGTGTGAACATCAGAGGCCGTGGAAGTCAATCCAGTTGCCTGACTGTATTATTAGCATGCAGAGTGATCATGCATGATGGCTGAAACGGAGCGGCCTATCAGAGATTGTATCCAAGCAGTCTCCTGTGATAGGGCTGTTGTTCAGCCTGGCTTGCCTCTGTTCTGGCCGTTATCATGTGGGCTGTGTTTGCAGCCCACGGACGACTTCTGGTCTAATAAATGTATCTTGAACCTTATCTCTTAAACCAGCTGAACAAAACAATTAATTTTCCTTCACGTCTGGTGTCTTTGGGGATAATTTATCCTTACTGATGTCAGTAGTTCTATATAATCGCAAATCTGAAATGTTTTTTGAAAAAAAACTTTCTTTCACTTTGATCTTAGGTTTTATTTTAGGTCTTCTTTTTTTCAGTAATGTATGGCTTACAAAAAAGTGTCAGTTTCTGCTCTTTATGCTCTTAAAAACGTGAGCCAACCCCTCCAAATCAAGACTGTCTGTTAATGTAATCATTTATGGGAAAGAACAATAATTATTCAAATTTATTTTGGCTTTAGGACTGTTAATAGTTCATCTTGACGTCCCTCAGGCTCTCCATGTCCTTCTGTCAAGGTTGTATTGCAATCCGTATCACAGTTTAGGATATGTTGAATATTCATCCTTGGAATATGATTTAGCTTCAGGGTGGCGTGCTCTGTGTTAACTGGTCACTGCTGACTTTTAAGCTCGAAGTGGTGGCGGCCCTGGGCGTTGAGGCTTACTTTGTGTTTGCACTTACAAACTGTATCTTTGATGTTGCACCTTGTAAAGCAAAGCAAGGACCCTGCAGCAGCGCTTTGGATGTGCTGAAGCTGCCCAATGGCTTTTTCTTTGTACAGAAGCTACATACACCAATACAACATTAACCTATTGAAAGTAATAGTGATATGCACTAATTCCTTAATTGAATGTGCATATTGTTTCTGGACCTCTGGATCCCACTGAACATTTCTAATGAGGCTGTACATGGACTAAGTTGTGTATTTTAATGGGTTAATGTATTTGATGAATAGTATTAATGTTTAATCGACAAACATCAATGTATTTCTGCCTGTAAAAAAAAAAAAAAAAAAAAAAAGAAACACTAAAGTCAGAAGTATGTTAGCTTTATTATTGTCAGACGTATCGCTGTCCTTCAGAAGTTGTTACCAAACGACTTTAGGCTCCAGTCTACTTTTTTTTTTTCTCAAATTCTTGCTTGAGAAAGAAGAATTTGCTTCTTTCATGCTTGCTGCTTATTACTGATCTATGCCTGTTTTTTGTTTTCTACCCTGAAGTGCTAAAGAAGACCTATTATGCAAAATTCACTTTGTATATGTTGTTATACTTCCATTTGGGTCTCTACTGCTTCTAGAAACAGTCCAAGCGCTAAAAATAACCATGCAGCCATTTGTTAAAGATTTTTTTTTAGTGTCTACAAAATGAGCCATTTTTAAAACATTCCAGTAATGATATCACAGCCGGTGAGTACTGCTCCATTACCAACCAACCGTAGCAGAACTCTGCCCACTTCATTGTTAGAAGTTTGGAAGTTTACGGCTGTATGCTCTGTACAATGGCTGCTGGAAAGATCTGAGTTAGAGATGTCAATTAAAATTGACCTGAAAAAGTTCCTCACATTTGATCTTTGCTAAGATTTATAGTTTCCAAATTACAGAAAGTAATCCCGGTCTGTTGAATAAGATCTGAACCAGTTTGATGTAATGGGAGCCCAGAAGTTTTAGATTCATTGTACTTTATAAGTTTGCCATTTTTAAAAAAAATCACCAAAACAGCTTCAGTGCTTTCGAGTGGAGTATGTTTTTTATTTTTATTTTAAAAAAGTAAATTTGTTGAAAAACACATCCGTCTTTAGTACCAGTTGCAGGGTTGTTGCGGCATGGACATATCTTAGCTGAACTGGCCGGGCTCAGCTCCGAGGCCAGCTTGGGGATCAGTGATAAATGGTGTTTATCTGATGCACCTTATGGAGCACCATAAGGTGCAACAAAACCAGGTTTTCAGTTTTATTTTTTCCCTGCTTGCTATCAGACGTTACCATCTCACTCTGCTGTAGATGAGCTGTCATTTTGAGTCGGGATTTATGCGGGTTCGTGTTCCGCTGCCTCCTAATCCCAGGAGGTGACTCACCGTAATGATGTAATGCCTAGCAATAGCGCTTAGCTCATCCCAGCCTCTCTGTGATTGGCCATCTCCTTCAGGTGTCATCCCGGCCCAGCCTTGGCGTGAAGAACAGGAACAAAACAAAAACTCTTCTCTTCCGGGAGGAGACGATGAGACCAGATGTGCACCTTGTGCGGTTTTTTCTGTTGAGTTGTTTACTTTCTAAATTGGCACGACTGCCGGCGGATGCATTCTCGAGGCGCTCAGCACGGCTTGTCTGTTTTCAGAACGCACCGTCAGAGATGAGGGCCATGCATTTTACTTTTCATAAATAACTATGGTCCTAAGTAAGGCAGGTCTCGCGTGTTTTATAAAAGCATCATTTTTTTTTTTTTTTTTTTTTTTTTT
>NW_015114837.1:56351-59858 GCF_001443285.1 Poecilia latipinna
TTTTTTTTTTTTTTTTTTTTTGTAAGTGCCTTTCAGACATGAACACCTTCAATATTGCATGTGTGCACAAGCGGGGACACATACTGGTTTCTTATGCAGGAAACAGAAGCACATTGGTGGGTTTCTGAAGATTCAGGATATAGCGTTGTGTGCCAATTTGAATTTATCCTCAACGACGCCTTAGAGCATCAGAAAGCATCCAAATTTCAGGCTGTTACCAAATAAAACCATCTGAAGAGAATGTCCCGTCTCCTTTGAAGGGCAGAACATAAACGTGAACAGAAAATTCAATTTATTTTCCTCCATTTTTAATGAGCTGCAGCTGTGGACAATGCTAATAACTGTCAGGAAAACTTTGAATTATTATGTTTGACTGTTAAACTACTTATTTCACTGTAACTATACAGCATGATTCAAGGAGCCAGTCTGCTCTGAATGGTCATCAATTATTCATATGTTGAGTAGAAGCAATGCTACACCACGGTGTGTGTGAGGCAGAGAGGGAAGAGCACTTTGTAGAAAAATGGGATTTTTCTGTTTTACTAAAATAAACTAAAATGAAAATTAGATGTGCAGAGTTTTAGTATTTGGAGTCCTAAGCTCTTTTTTTTTAATTTCAGGATTGAAATAAATAAATAAAATGTGCACATTTAGCACATTTTTCTAACAGGCTTCCTGCATTTCTGAATTTGTGGTTTCCATGATGAAGACGGGTCCAAAAAAATATTAAAGAGCATTATCTATAATTCAGATTCAGTATTAAATTGCAAAAATAGTCTAAAATTGTTTCCGTACAACAGAATGTACAAGATTTTCACATAAAAGCAATCACCTGTAAGCATGGAAAGGGATGACAGGATAATTAATATTGATTTTAATTGTTTACATTGTGGAACCACTGGAGATGATGGTGACAAGTATAGACAACCCTGTGCTTCCTCTTCATATCCCCAAAATTTCCCAATTGGGAAATTGGGAGCCAGTATGTAGCGACAGTTGAAGTAATTAGCTAGTGACGAGTTTAGACTTCATTTTAGCAGTTTAGTGGGTCTTTGTTCTCTCTCAGACCTTTTCTGACTGGGCCTTTGTTGCAAAGATAAACTTTTTTTTTTTTTTTTGTCATGGTGGTCACTAGTCAACATGGTTAAGATGAAAATTGTCTTGTTTTGGTGCTGCTGCTGTTTATGGAAACTTCTTGTCTTAACATGAGCTAACTGGACAATATCGAACTTTATGTGGAGGGAACAGTTCAGGTAATTTTATGCAGTTATGGAAATAAAGAGTGTGTGTGTGCGTGTGTGTGTGTGTGCAAATAAAGCACATTCTCTTTGTGTGTTTTGGTGAAATGTGCTTTGAGCTGTTGATGCTGAAACGAGATGAGACAGACACATTAAGAAGGTGTTGATTTGACAGCAGACGCAGCAATCGCTCGCTGATCAAAGTCGTGTCAAAAATCATCTAATTACTCTGTAAAACTCACAATCTAATATGGAAGGTGGATGAAGCTGAATGTCTGTTCCACCTGCCCACAGGAGAACGCTGATGTCTGACCTAATGAAATAAGCGCTTTTATGACGGGCGGGTAGCAGGTGGATTTAAGGTAACATCATTTGGGCGCTGAGAGGAAGCCGCTGTTGGCATAACAACAGAAGCAGTCGAGCTGAGGACACAAAAACCTCACCCATCTTTGACGCTGGGGACTCTTGACGTCAGAAACCGCATGAGACCGATCGGGACTGGAATGGAGGATGAGAAGCGAGTTAGCCGCGGTGGCAGGTTTTTAATGTGGACAATGCGACTCATTCTCACCAACTTTTCTCTACTGGTCTAACGATATCTTGCCATTGGAGACCAACTGGTGTCTGGAGGATAAGCACGGCTAACGCACCTCCAGGCAAAGGCTTTGCTTTCAGATCTGCAGATTAGCAGAATTGCACAATTTGATCCAACCACAACCTTTTTCAGAGTATTCCATCTGCCTGCTGCTCTGCTCAGACTGCTGCAGTCGAGATCAGGCGGGTCAGCAACTCATTATGCTGTTACACTAACAGTATTTGAAGAAAAAAGCCTGAGGAGTGGCTCTGAAAGATTGGGTCATAGACAAAGGTGGAGGAGGAAGAGGAGGAGGAGGGGGGGTGCGGCGCTGTTGAGAGGGACTCTGGAAACAATGCAAAGTGTTGTCAAGGAGGAGCGGCCGGGTTGGCAGGGCACTTAAACCTCAGGATTCATCGTTGTCCTCTGTCACCGGAGCCGAGCGTGTGCAATGATGCTCGCCGAGAGCAACGTGGATTTCAGTTCTTTAAATTAAATTAAAAAGTAGCGACTTTCACGTTTCAGATTCCAGATCAAGGCCAGCTTTCACATCGCTGATCGTTTCCTTTTTCTGAGTTTATAACGAACAAAGCGAAGCCCTTTGACTCGAATAACTCGCAGAATCACATTGTCGTTTTTTTTTTTTGTGTTGCCTCTGAGAATGCAGCACCTTCCCGTAAAGCGACTGCGATAAAAGGAGAAAAGCCGCGTTTAGCTGTGTGTCCTGGCCTGATTATGTCTCCGGAGTGAATAGCCACTCTCCTGACTGACAGCTGTCTCATTTTTTATCTGCATGGCTCTTTTGCATAATGTGCCGCTCTGCTGCTTTAATGAACCGGCAAAGTTCTGTAGCTGCGTAATTATTCTGCTCTATTGACAGCTCAGAAATTATGCCCGCACATGAAAGCTGATACTAAAACTCCTTTTTTTTTTCATTTTTCTTTTTCTCTTACTCTTGTCAGAGAGCAGAATTCACTCTGCTGATGATACATGAATGTTGGCAGGTGATAAAGAAAAGCTTTTCACACGATGCTGTCTTGGCACGCCGGTGTTGCAGTTTCTCCTCTGATTGTTTTTTCATGTTTTAATGCTAATAACTAAAATTTTAATGTAAATCCCAGACATGTGAATGCATTGTCATGTGAATGCATGAAGGTATTTATTTTTTCTTATTTTATTTTATTTTATTTTTTTTAGCAAACTGTTCCATTTTAGAAACTTTTGGCCAATAAACTCCAAACTATGCTGTGGGACGTCTTTCTGTTTATAATTTATCAGCAGCTGTCTCTACTTCCCCCCCTAAGCTAAAGAACAAAATGATGCCAAATATGGAGAAATGTTTAAAAATAGAATGCCATTCTTTCCTTCAGACCTGGAAGATCAAAGCTTCTGACTAACTAAATTTAGATTTTTCTGCTCGTTATTTTATGTCTTGCTCAGTTTCTTCTCATCCTCTGACAGACTGTGAGGTAAATGTCAGACGCAGACCTGCTGAGCAAGCAAAGGGAGGAAATATGTGTCCAGAACAAAGGAAGAGTGTCATGCTCCATGTCACCGATTCTGTCTGGGAGTGCTGCACAATCAGATGCACAGAACTCAGAAGATTCAGCATGAGGGATGGAGGGGCTTGGGCTTTTTTTTTTTTTTTTTTTTTGGGCCGCCGGGGGGTGTGGGGACTGGCCGGCCCGAAGGCGG
>NW_015114837.1:63815-66888 GCF_001443285.1 Poecilia latipinna
TATATATAAATTCTACACATGGTTTCTTTGTTTACCCTCTGAGAATGTGGCAGTAAGAAAAGGTGATTTCATAAAGACCCTGAGCGTTCTGCATCGGGATGAGTAGTGAATCATAAGCAGATCACTTATCAGTGTCTGACCTGGTGTCAGCTGGAAAGAGCAACTGAAAATGCCACATCATGCGCCTGTCCTCCAACCACTTGTTTCTGTGGAGCAACTCTTTTATTTATTTTTTTCCTCTCTGTTGAAACAGTAAAAAGCTCATTGTTGTTTTTGGCTGCCGCCTCTTTCAGCTCCACCGCATACTGCATCTAGCCTAGCACATCACTTAGTTAACCACCGTGTGTCATGGAAACCTCCGGGGGACTTTGACTCTTCCTCCAATAATGGATCCCCACAGGGGCAGAGCAGACGAGGCTGAGATACTCCTCCATGAATAATTTTGCTGTGTTTTAGCAGGAGCGTCTCCAGTGGCCGATAATTTTCATGGGAAATTGAGTTTGGGAAAAAAAAAGAAAAAAAAAAAGAAGGAGTGGACGGAGGACACAAAGGGATGGAGGGGACAAACGAGGCGGTTGTTAGCCCTGAGACTCATCCGACCGTCCGGGCTGTTAGCTGGCATGGCCAGCTTCCCAAGGACAGAGCCCTCTTTTCAGCAGCGCCTGCTCATTAGAGAGCACATCTCTCATTGTTTGGAGACTTTAATGAGCCGACAGTGGAGAAACAAAGAGCAGCAAATGTGGCCTTTTGGATTCCAAACTGTAGCAGGACGGGAACATCTTGAAATCCCGCTTCTCTTTCTCCTCATGAGCTGCGCACACTCCTCGCACTTCCGAGGAGTCCTGCCCAACCCCCCAACTGTTCCTTTCCTTCCATGTTTTTACCACTAATCCCCCCCCTAACTTCCTCATTACCACTGTTGCAGAGAACAATCTCAGGGCACAGTTTTGCAGAGGACATTGAGGAGCTTAATTAGTCCATTCAGAGATATGGCTCTTCTTACTAGCCCATTGGCTCCTGCGCCTCAGGGGGGGCTTTAAATGGCAGCTCCCTCTTGCAGAAAAGGCTTCAAACTGTACAGAATATAAAATACCTGTCAGGTTAATAAGGGAGAACCCCAGGAACCTTTCCTGCATTTATATTTGCTCGTGCTTTCAAGGCTTCAGCGTGGCGGCCCGGCACTGTTAGGGCAGCGATGAAAGGGAAATTAAATGAAGAATGTAACAATCCAAGAGACTGTGTTTTACTCTTCATTTTTTAATCATCCAGGCCCAAATAGGGCTGTTAGGAACAAGGATAAATTACACTAAAGGAGGAATTTTTGTGCCGCACTCGAAGGAGGCGGGCAGAGGATCCGACCCAGACAGCATGGCCTTGTGTCGCCGGAGGTCGTATGTGGACTGAGTTCTCCTCTGCTTGTTTCAGCTGCCAGGAAATGTTTGCACACCTAAATAAAACACACGGAGTAATCTTATAAATTGTATAAAACCATGTGTCAAATATATTTAGAGAAGTTTTTTTTTTTTTTGACAGAAGTTGAAACATCGATTAGAACAGAAACATCCTAGTGAGGAAAGTCAGGCGTATCTGCTGCAAACTGACGCATGTAGAGATGCAGTAGATGTGGGCGGAGCTTATCACAGACGGCTGCTGTCTGACTGAGCACTCTGCTGAGCCACATCAGCTTCTGTGGACATATTTTAATTTAAGGTAAGTTAAGAAAAGCGCCCCAGAAAATACATTCCCAGAAACAGAGAAACTTCTCCTCTCCCAGAGCTACAAGAACTAGATCATTCTGTTCTGGTTGTTAACGTCCTGGAGCTTCTTTTAGACAAATGTCTATGTTCCTGTGGAGTATGTGCAGGCCTTTATTAGGGATATGAGGTATATCGGCGTCAACATCGGTATTCCATGTTTCTCCTGTTTTTGTTTTTTTTCCCAACGTATCGTTTTAATAAGTAAAACTGGGCCTTTATTAACATTCCATATTTATTTCCATCTTGTTGCCGCTTGTTTCAGGCAACAAGTTGTTGTTAGCTGAAGCTGAGGCGATGTAGGCAGTGTGGTTGCATTTACACCATCGAAAATGAAGTAAACATATAAAATGTCATATCGGTTATCAGCCAGAACTGCAGCATTAATGTCAGATATCAGCCAAAATGTTCAAATCTGTGGAAAAAAATCTAATTTGATTTTGATTTGATGATATAGTTTTGAAGCTTATCAGACACATCTCATTGCTAGAATGTTAATACAGTTAAATATCATAATAAATTTGCACAAATGGGGGCAAAACAGTTTTACAGAGAATATCCAGTGAGCAAATAAATCCTGTTTGTCAGACTAAAAGTACCTGTTGAAATTAATCCTCAAGAGGTATTAAACATACCTTTCATTAAGCTCACATTTCTGCATTAAAGGCTTTATTAGTCTGATGTAATATTATGATATTAAATGTCATGTTGAGTGGAAAATGATCAGAATTAGAAATAATGGCTCGTAAACATTTTGTGTGCTTCACTTTTTGATGCAGCTCCTGAAACAAAGGGGCATTTCAGTGTTCATTGTTCATTTTGCAAAATCACTAAAGGTTTAAAAACTGTTGCTCATTTTACTTGTACAGACTGAGAATGGAAGGTCGTTTATCTTAAGGCGGAGACGCTCTCTGCCGTCAGACTGATGGGTCTCCTACGGTTCCTCGGTGAGGAACTCAAACTAAATTAGCTGCGTCCGATAATGCACTTTTTCTCCAAATGACCTCATAACTCTGTATGCATCGACTGAGCAGAGGTGCAGGTCATCCTGCGGCGTTGGAAAACCAATACCCCAAATTCAATAGCAGGGTGGCGCTCCTGTAGGAAATTGCGCAATTATGCAATTCTTTTCATCCCATCCTTAAAATCTCAATGATATTTGAACTGGCATTATGAAGACGGGGCCCCATAAAAATCGACATATGGGTAAGGTATAGAGTGCCTGCTCTGAAAAGAGAGAATTAAGTTTGGACTGTTAGCAGTGCTTCCTGTAACACTATCTTGTTTGTGGAATCGGAGGTGGTGGTGGGGGTCGGGGG